>NW_025961076.1:0-23706 GCF_023159225.1 Perognathus longimembris pacificus
AAACCAGTGGGTCATTAAAGAAATTAGAACAGAAATTCAAATATTTATGGAATTCATCCAAGATGAGTATATAAAATACCAGCTACTTTGGGACACAGCAAAGGCAATACTCAGAGGAAAATTTATATCTCTGAGGACGTAAACCAACAAATTGGAGAAACTCAAAAATTTAAGTATGTGACTCAATAATTTAAGGATGCACCTTAATCATCTTGAAAGAGAACAACACGCCAAACCTCAAGTAACTCGAGGGACACAAATAATTAAAATCAAATTATAATTAATGAATTAGATACAAGGAAAACAAAATTTAAAAAAATCAACAAAACAAAGAGTTTGTTCTTTGACAAAATTAACAAGGTAGACACACACCTAGGAAACCTGACCAAAAAAAGAAAGCAGCAAACCCATATAAACAAGATCAGAAATGAAGCAGATAAAATCACTACTGAAACTTCCAAAACTCAGACCATAATAAGGGACTATTTTGCAATGTTTATGCCAAAAAATTTGAGAACATACATAACATGGATGATTTCCTAGGAAAAAATTGATAGCCCCGAACTCAACCATGAAGATTTAAACCTTCTTAACAGACCCATATCCAGCATTGACATAGAAACAGCAATAAGTGATCTCCCATGCAAGAAAAGCCTATGTCCAGTTGGATTCACAACAGAAGTCTACAAGGCCTTCAAAGAAGAACTCACACCAATATTTCTCAAATTCTTCAATGAAATTGAAATAGAAAGTTCAGTACCAGACACACTCTATGAAGCCAGTATAACTCTCATCCCAAAAGCAGGCCAGGACTCATTACAGAAAGAGCACTATAGACCTATTTACCTCATGAACAGAGATGCAAAAATTCTCAAAAAGCTTCTGGCAATCGACTTCAACAGGTCATCAAAAAGAATCATACTCCCCAACCAAACTGGATTCATCCCAGAGATGCAAAGATGGTTCAATATACACAAGTCAAATAATGTAATCCACCACGTAAACTGAAGCAAGATAAAGAACCACATGGTTATGACTGGATTTGGAAAAGGCATTTGATAAATATGATCCTATACGTAAAGAACCCCATAGACACTACTCCCAAGCAACTAGAGCTAATACAAAACTTTGAGAAAGTTGCAGGGTATACAATATACCCTAAAAAATCAATGGGTTTCTATATGCTAATGACCCGAATGCCGAGGCTGAAATCAGGAAAGCAACTCTTTTTGTAATAGTCTCAGAAAACATAAAATACCTAGGATGAACCATAAACAAAGATGGAAAAGACCTCTAGGATGAGAACTTTAAAAAACATGAAAAAAGAAATTAAGGCAGAACTAAGGAAATGGAAAAACCTCCCATGCTCCTGGATTGGGAGAATTCATATAATCAAAATGCCAATATTGCCAAAGGCTATGTACAAATTCAATGCAATACACATTAATATCCCAACACTATTTTTAATGTAATCGATGAAGAAATTCAGAAATTCATATGGCACCATAAAAGACCCAGAATAGCAAAAACAATCCTAAGCAGAAAGAACAGTGCTGGAGGAATTACAATCCCCAATTCAAGCTGTATAATAAAGTTATAGTATTAAAAACAGCTAGGTTTTGGCACCGGAACAAGACTGTAGACCAAAGGAACAGAATTGAAGGTGCAGAAATAAACCCACAGAACTATGGCTACTTAATCTTGATAAAGGAACTAAAAAAAAATAGCCTGGAAGAAAGATAGCCTCTTTAACTAATGGTGTGGGCAAAACTGGTTCATCACATGCAACAAACTAAAACTAGATCCTTATATATCATTATATCAGCCTGCACCAAAATCAACTACAAATGGACCAAAGACCTCAAAATTAAAACAGGTATGCTGAAAACACTAAAGGAAGAAATAGGAGAGACCCTTGGGCTCCTTGGCACAGGACCAAATTTTCATAACAAAGACCAACAAAAGCTACAAATTAAAGAAAGAATGGACAAATTGGACTGCATCAAACAGCAGAGCTTCTACAGGGCAAAGGACACAGCTCGCAAGATAACCTGAAAGCCCACAGATTGGGAAAAGATCTTTGCTGGCCATACAATGGACAAAGGTCTCATATCTAAAATATATGCAGAACTAAAAAAATTATATTCCTCCCAAACAAAACCGCAAAGAACCAATAGCCCCCTCAACAAGTGGGCTAAAGACTTAAAAGAGACTTCTCTATAGAAGAAATGAGAATGGGCAAGAGACATAAAAAAACTGCTCTACATCACTAGCCATAATAGAAATGCAAATAAAAACAACGTTTAGATTCCACCTCACCCCAGTAAGAATGTCCTGTATAAAGAAAAATAAAAATAACAAATGTTGGTGGGGATATGGCCAAAAGGAAACCCTACTTCATTGTTGGTAGGAGTGTAAAGTGGTTCAGCCACTCTGGAATGCGGTATGGAGATTCCTCAGAAGGTTAAACATAGAGCTCCCGTATGACCCAGCAGCACCACTTTTGGAAATCTACCCAAAAGACCACAAACAAGAACACACTAACGCCACCAGCACAACAATGATCATCGCAGCCCAATTTGTCATAGGTAGAATATGGAACCAACCAAGAAGCCCCTCAGTAGACGAATGGATCAGCAAATGTGGTACATGTACAAAACGGAATTTTATGACTCTATCAGAAAGATTGACATTGTCCCATTGATAAGGAAATGGAATGACTTGGAAAAAATTATACTAAGTGAACTGAGCCAGACCCAAAGAAATATGGACTGTATGGTCTCCCTTATAGGGAATAATTAGCAGAGGTTTAGGCAAGTCACAGAAATGGATCACAAGAGCCCCAGAGTTATACCCTTATAAACACATAAGATGATGCTGAGTGAAATGAACTCCATATTATGGAAACGATAGTTATATCAATGTTGTAACTGATTGCAACGTGCTATGTGTAACCATAGCTTCTATTATTGATAATTTTCTTGTATCCCCTTCCTATGCTGGACCTGCACTACCATTGTATCTTATCTGAGTACATTGGATAATGTGTATACCGGATTTAGAACTAGGAAACTGAAAGGGAATACCTAATTCGAGAGAAACAGGGTCCAAAAGACAACCAACTATAAAAGCAATTCTTGCAAAACGGTTGGTAAAAATGAACTTTACAACTTATTGTGGGGCAAGTTGACAGGGGAAGGGTGGAGAGGGAATGAAGGAGGAGGTAACAAACAGAATAAGAAATGTATCCAATGTCTAACATATGAAACTCTAACATATCTGAACATCATTTTGACAATAAGAAGGAAAAAAGAAAGATTAACCAGACTGTTCTTCCAATGGCTAAAAATAGAAAATAATAATCTTATTTCCAGTTTTTATTGTCTTTTCCATTTAATTTTATGATATAATAAACATTTAGAAATGTCTTTTCATTACATTTAGAAATTGAGTATTAAAATAGGGAAATGCCCTGATATATCCAAAAGTTATAGTAGTAGCAGATTTTGATTCATTCAAACAAATTTCATATCCACCACAACGTGTAAGGTAAATATTGTTGGGAAACTCTGGTGTCTCCTTGTAAAAAGTATTTTAATGTAGAAACGAAAAGGGAATGTACGTGTATATAGATTTCTCTCTCAGTTTCTCTTTGTGTCTACCTATCTACATGTTATCTACACCAAGACATAATTACTTGGCAGAATATTGAGGTAATCGATAAACAATTCAGGATTGTCCGGCATGATCCTCTTTCCTACAGCTTTCCCAAATGACAGAAAATGCTCTTGAGTGACATAACATGAATTTCATAGCATTCTTGTGGAGAGTTCCACTACCTTCCATTTAATCTCTGGTACATGGCAAGAAAGAATAGAGTAATTTTCCACACCTTGGATGTGTAACGGAGTATTGGGACAGAGTTTACGACAGTGGTCCAACGTGTAAAATAGTCCGTTAATTGAAAGTCCCTTTTACCAATTGTTTCTCTGTAGAAAGCAAAAGTTAAAGTATTGTGTCATTAAATGAAAGTGGGTGTTTTCTCAGTGGATTTTGCATTCAGCATTTCTAGAAACAGGAATAAAGAAACATTGAGGATAATTCAGTTTGTTGATGCCAAAACACTCCATAGCAGGAAGAACAGTGCTGGAGGTATGTTAATATCTACTTTCAACCTTTTTGCAAGCTTCAGTTTGAAAATCTTTTTGGTCCTGGTACAACAAAAGGCCAAAAATCAAGAAAATGCGATTGAAGACACAGAAGTTAACATATACACCTATGACACCTTGGTTTTTGATACGTAAGACAAAAGAATTGGACAGAAAAGCACAGCCTTTTCAAGAAATGGTAAGGGGTAATACTTTAAACTCTTCCTCCAAACTAAAGGTACATCCTTGTGTGTCTCCTCACACCACCAACAATTCTAATTGGATCAGGGACTTGAGGTAAAATGGATACAATAAATATGCAAGAAGAAAGAGGAAAATCACTAGGGCTTCTGAGCACAGGTGAACAGATTTGTATAAAATCTCACAAGCACATTAAATCACAGAATTGTACAAACGGACGTCCATGGAATTGGTAGCTCCATATATCAAATTATGAAGAGAGAGGAGAGCACAGAATATGAGAGAAGATATGCAAATAGGGCTCTCAAATACAAAATATTCTTGAAACACAAAAAATTAAATCACCCCAAAGTAATGCTCAAAGAAAGAACTCGGGCTGTTGACTTCAATAGAGTGTTCTTTGAAGACAAGGACTAATAGGATCAGTGAAGAAACAGACACCATATCTAGGCTTGTAAGAAGTGCAAATCAAAATCTTATTAAGATTCTACTTCTCCCTTCTTACAAGGGTGATTGTCAGGAAAATCAGTAACAATGGATGCTTGCAGGGATGTGGACAAAGGGAATGATACAATAATTCTTTGGGCGGTAGGGCGGGTTAAATTTCTTTAGACATTCTGCAAAGCAGTATAACATATGTGCAATAAAATATATACATAGATTATGATCGAGCAATCTCAATTGTGGGAATTCACTGTAAAGATCATAAAGAATTGCCCATGCTAAACTTCCACCATGATCATGATCATTGCAGCATTCTCTCTTATAGCCAACATATGTAACCAACACTTCTGGCCCTCAGTTGATTAATGGAACAACAGAAATGGATTTATATTCATAGTGGAATTCTAGGCTTCCTTCTGAAAGAATGACATCCTCTCGTATGTAAGGAAATGGAAAGCCTTAGGAAAACATTATGTCGTGTAAAGTGAACCAGCGGCAAACAGAGCCGATGGATGCACTGAGTGGTAAAAATGGCATACATGCCTAGGATTTTCCACTCAGAGTATCACAGTTTCTCAATACTTTGGACATATAATCACAAACAATCATGGTACTAGTATTGATCTCAAATATATGGAATCCGGAGGTTCCTTTATTTTTACTTTGAAATCCTTATTTGAAATTATTCCCTTTGATTTAATTTTCTGTGTTTGACAACCAGGTGGCGCTGTAGTAGAGCATGGACCTCTTAATACTATCTCTTTCTTTATCGTAGTAAGGAAATGACTTCTTCACACTGTGAGAAGTACGAAGGGTGAAGGAATGCAACAAAGAAATAGAAATCGTTGTAATTAACCGTTCAAAGTTGGTGAACAGTTGATTGGAAAGGGAATCAAGAGAAAAATGAGGGAGGGATTACCACGTTTGACAAATTTTATATACCCTATCTTAGAAATGCATTTCTATGTTGATCACCATGAGACATAACTTTAAAAGACTAGGCACCACACACAGAGTCACTCACTTAAACACACACACACAAACTCACACACACAATCAATAATTTGCTTCTTTCTAATTATCTACCAACACTTGTAATATTTCCAGCAATGCACAAATTTTATTAAATTTTGAATGTTATTTTTTGGATACATAGAAAAATCTATTTTCCCACTGAAAATTGCACTTACACTTAATTTGTTTTCATTTTCTTTCTTATTTTCAGGATGCTGTACAGTGTGGTTACAGAAACATGCTTCATATAGTGATTACATATGTATTTCTACTCATACCTGCTATACCTTCCTGATTTTTCTCCCTTCATCCTTCTACTTCACCCCTCCAACCACTCCCTCGATTTCTTAATTATTTACATATTAACTCTATGTTTTAGTAATTCTTAATAATATTATAAAGTAAAATAAACAGAGGTCTGATCCTTCATGCTCAGTGTCACATTCATTTCTCAAAATTCTTATGTCCTCTATGCTTTGTAATTGTAAAGCAATTCATTCCAATATGGTGATATATGCATACACCTCTCTTTCTTTATGCTTCCTGTAATCTGTTCCTCTTTTCCTCTGATATGTCTTTCTAAGGCCCTTGAGTTGCTCAGTTTGTTCTGCTTACTACCCAATTCACTTAGTGAGCACTTTCTTCTCTATTCCTCACCCCATTTTTCATTCATTCTGTCTTGCAAAATGTCCTATTTAAAGAAGTCAAAGCATGCTTGAATATTGTCACATACTGAAATTATTTCGATATTGAGAATCTTTCCTAGTAAGAAAAGCTCACAGAGTTGAATTGTTTAAAAAAAACAAACTCCCAGAAGTTTTTTGGCTCACCAAATTGATGTTCACATAATATCACATGGATTGAAGTTCTCTTTTAAAGAGGTTAATTTTGTGATACTTTCTTACATGCAAGAAGACATAATGAAATGAAACTATAAGACTCATGTAAACCTAACTGAAGAACAATCGTAGGACTGTACATGTTACCGTACTTAGATTTCCATTTAATGATAATTGTGTTTCTCCTACCTAACTGTACTTTCGAAAATATTAAGTGATATACTTTTGTAAAGAAAAAAACACCTCCATTGATGTCAGAATTAATTGTAAAGAATATACACTGTAAATAAATTGGAGGTTTCAATGATTAGGGGAGGACTGAGAATATGACCAGGTTGCAAGAGTACTTGTCTGAATTATTAGGGGAAATCAAAAGACATTCATATGTTTAGCCTTTTTTTAAATTATTTTTACTCATAGATAAGACAAGGAGAAATACTTGTTGAACACACGGTAGGGCAACTGATTGTTTCTGCAAAGGCATAAATAAAAACACATTTTTTTCTTTCGGTGAATGAAGTGCTAACACATATGTCTGTATTGTGTCTACAAACACTAGAAACATCCTTGGTTCTTCTAGAGGTACTGAAAATTGAACAATTGCCTATTATCGTGAATGAATTCCCTGCTTTCTTAACTTGCATATACACTGAAACCTATTAATTGGACAGCTTCTGGAAAAGTATATTTGGACACTCGTGTGTCTTGACCCACGTGTAGGGAGTTGTACAGGTGAATCAATGAAAAACTCATTATTTTAAGGACTAGGGCACATTTCTTCAAGCCATACCCTAGGTTATACATATAGAGACACAAAACATGTAATGTCACCTAGTCTTAGGCCAAAAATAGTAAATATTTACGAGTACATGAGAAATCATAATCCTAAGATTTCAAACCAAATTGATAACGTTTGACCTACATTTCTCTATCTAAAATGTGATACAAAACACAAATGTAAAAAGAAGGCACCATTATAGGGAAAGTGTCTTACAAAGGATAGAACAAAACTATGAGTACATGTCTAAATTTTCACAGGTACTCTCATCAATCCGCAGGTTGACAAGGATATTTTTGTTGTTCTCCCCCAGAATAACTTGCTGGAACAAGCAAATGATAGCAGGGAAGAACATTCTTACATTTACACTGGATTCACAAGAAGAAATCAACCAAGAATTTAAATTAGAATCTATCATTGCCTTATCACTATGCATTCTTGAGCTTTCATCCTGTTTGTTATTCAAATAGAAATCACAAGGAATCACAGATTAAAGAAGAGAAAATAGCGTCATGAGTTTTGCCCTATGACAAAGCATCCATATATTATTTTTATTTAACAGCAGCAGTGGGCATTGACATTAAAATATGAAGGAAAAGTGAATTGCTTTACTGTGAGCGAACTGAAATATAATATTGATTTAGCTTAAGAATTAGTGCAGGGGGGCTGGGGATATAGCCTAGTGGCAAGAGTGCCTGCCTCGGATACACGAGGCCCTAGGTTCGATTCCCCAGCACCACATATACAGAAAATGGCCAGAAGCGGCGCTGTGGCTCAAGTGGCAGAGTGCTAGCCTTGAGCAAAAAGAAGCCAGGGACAGTGCACAGGCCCTGAGTTCAAGGCCCAGGACTGGCCAAAAAAAAAAAAAAAAAAAAAAAAGAATTAGTGCAGGAAATTTATCAGGCAATGTACAATGAAAACGTACTTTATCCAAAGATATGAGTTAATGATTCATAGTTATTGGACATAAAAGCTTTCTGTGTTTGCGAATCATATATTTATTTATTTAAATTTGACGTTGTCTGTGTTAAATGCTTAAAAGTGGGTTGTGCATGTGCTATGTAACAATAGACACTGTATCACTTCTATATTGAGGCCCATCAATTTAAAATTTACAGTGTTGGTCATGATATAAGGCTAAACAAAGGGTTGGAATACCTCTCTTTTATAAGCCCATGGGAAATACCAAGGACTGTAACAGATATTCCATAATGACTTTGGGCTTTGTTAAACCAAATAAAGGAAACTTATGAATATCACTGGAAATATTTTATTCGTATGATTCTTTAAGTGTCTGTTCTCTATTTTGCCTTCTAAGAGCTGTTGTACAACAGGCTACAAATAAAAATGGACTGTTTCAGATTGTATCATGACCTAATTTAAGAATACTATCAAAATTGGCAAAATTGACAATGATGTAATTCAGGGAACTTTAAGGACAATTCTAAGAGCTATCCTGGGTCTCTCTATCCTTAATATTAACCAATAAATGCATCTTCATTTGTAACTGTGCAATGTCCAAGTACGTGAGCTATATAAGCGTTCAATTATATAAGAGAGTTATAAAAGACAGTGTAGAGAAATTGATTATAATTTCATAAATATATGCATGTTAACTGCTGTTTGATTAGTTCAAGTCTACAGGCTATTGTTTGCAGTTTGTAATGAGCCTGTAGGGTTTGAAAAAATTTTTAAAGGCACAATGCATTAATATTCTAATGTGCAGATGATACTGGGAATATTTATGTTCTATGTGGATCAACAAAGACTTTATTTTAGACTAGATTCAGTTGAAAACCATGTTTATTACACTCCTAACAAGGTGTCCTGAGACATACCTCAGTGTTCATGACTCCTACAAAATTAACATAGTGATGTATGCTCCCCTAAATAATTAATGAATATATTACACTATTGATTTTGCCATGGATGGAATTAATATAAGTTGAAACACTATTCCCACATTTCAAACTAAAATTATGACCAACGTTCAGAAATGAATTACACATAAAAATAAAATATCTATCAAAATGGATCAATATGAACATATTAGCACCGGAGATACCAAAGTAGCCAGGTAATGATTTTCAAAACATTTGGAGACAAAATTGAAGCAATTATTTTGTGCTCAATTTCACCTGTTAAACAATCAGATTCTTTCCTACTACAATAATTACCATGGAAACACTCAGTTATATTTATCCTGGATTTCAAAATTTGAGTTACTATGGAATCACATAAAAGGATATGCCCAAAGATATTAAATGGAAAATAATACGGTAACAGCAAACTACTTTTGGAGGATATCTCACTTTCAAATTGAGACATACCATTGAACATATGTAAGATTCGGCAACTCCACTGATTCTCATAATTGATTTTTGCAGTATGAGATTGTATAGATTTTCAGAAGCAAAATTATGTTCGGTGCAGTTTTGTAACCACAAACCAAAATGTCTAGGATAGTTGTCTATCTTATAGGTGTGAGATCTCACAGACCAAAAGGACAGTCTAACCAGCCGAGTTCTACTGGGATTATACAAACCTCCATGTTGAATCCAATATTAATATCTACAGGGTTAACATGGAGAATTGCCTAGACAAATAGCGTTAGAGATCTGAGAGTAAGAGATGTTAGAAGCTCGTCCTTCTTCCATAGGATAGACTGGAATGCCAGGCAGATAATGGGGAGAGATTATGTCAGGACTAGATGTAGAAACGGAGTCGCGGGCTCCTGTCCACAAATATGGATGCAATAAGGGAGGGTTAGAGATATCGGACCAATACAATATCTCTGAATTAGCCCCTGCCATAGAGTTACAAGTCACAGGTTAACAGAGAACACATAGGCAGGAGTATATGTTCCAGAGTTAGCACCATTCCAGTAGAGATCACTACCTGTTGGGCTTTGTGAGACAGTGCTTTTACCTGTCCCCATGAGGGCAAAGGGCCCTCATAAGGGCAACATAAACATACCATCGCCCCTGGTTTAACAACTGCCAAGGGGCCCAAAGTAACCCAACCACCAATCTAATCCAAACCGGATGTGGCTTGTCTAACATATGCGGAGCTAGGAAGTGTTGCTTGACTTTAGCCAAAACATCTCCTTGAGGCAAATTTAAAAACTTAAGAACAAATAGTGCTTCAGCAATAACAGCTCAGGCTATTTTATAAAGGCTATTCATAGATGTGGCATACTCCTAAGTACTACACATATTCCCCCTTTTACCTTATTAATTTGTCTTTTCAAAGTCCAGTGAGCTCATTTTACTCTACCTTGACCTTGAGGTTTATATTCAACTCATGTAACATGGAAGATGTTACGAAATTCTAAATATATTAGTACTTATTCACTGGTATCAGCTGGTCCATTGTCAGTTTTTATTTGAGAAGAAATCAACATGACTGCACATGTTTCTAGTAAATGTTGAATGAAATGAGTCCATTTTTCCCCAGATAGAGCTGTGGCCTCCCAAAAAAAGAATGTGTCAATAGTTACAAGCACATCTTTTAGGAAGACAAATTCAAGAATGTGTGTTAAATCCATTTGCCAAATGTGTTAGGAGCCAAGCCTTGAAGATTAGCACCAAGGGGAAGTTTTTGTAAAGGCAAAGATCAACAAGTAGGACAGTTAGCAATAATTTGTTAGGTTGTTTAAAAGGAATATTATTTTATTTTATTTTAATTTATTTTATTTATTCCAGTCCTGTGGCGTGGACTCAGGGCATGAGCACCGTCCCTGGCTTCTTTTGGGGTCAAGGCTAGCTAGAACTCTCTCACTTGACCCACAGTGCCACTTCTGGCCATTTTCTATATATGTGGTGCTAGGGAATCAAACCCATGGCTTCATGTATATGAGGCAAGCATTCTTGCCACTAGGCCATAATCCAAACCCTAAAGGGAATTTTATATGAGACAGGTAAATGACTTGCATTAGAATGCCGAGCTGCATGGTCTTCTTTTGCCGAAATAAATGAGACTAAAGCATCTACATGAAAATTACCACATGCCATAGGACTTGTCAAATTAGAATGATCAAGAATGTGAATGACACACAGTGAATGCTGT
This sequence comes from Perognathus longimembris pacificus, assembly GCF_023159225.1. Taxonomy (NCBI): domain Eukaryota; kingdom Metazoa; phylum Chordata; class Mammalia; order Rodentia; family Heteromyidae; genus Perognathus; species Perognathus longimembris. The sequence continues at coordinate 11,493 of NW_025961076.1, forward strand.
CTTTGGCATAACTGGATTTGAATTGTTTAAATAGTGAATCTAGTGGGGGGGGAGGTTATGTGATAAATAACAGCAGAATATGTATTGCATAAAACATGTGATGCATACGTAGACTGAGTGATTAAATTAGAAGGTACTAAGAAATTCTGTAAAGTACATATAATGGTCTGTGATTCATTTTGTGTGCCTATTGCCAGGGAGTGAGGAAAACTTGATATTTACCTTCTGTCCAAAAAGCACATTTGTTATTTTCGGTACTATCTTCAAAAATATTAGGAGCATTTAGAATGGGCTTAGAAAGTCAAATATTATCAGTAATATAAATTTGTTATTGAAATAATTGCCTTAAAGGGCCAGAAAGTAATTGGTATAAAACTTCTCCATTAAAGCCATTCAATGACAAAGGGAGGAGATCACAGGTTTGTAATGCAAATTTGAATTGTTATTTAGGTGTGGGGATGATAATCAAGTAGGTGTCTTGCCCACTGATTTGCAGGCACCTTTTTAAGCCTTGCATGATAATAAAACTGATCACCTCCAGACATGTGGTTTACATTTCAGACAATGTGTGCCTGGTACATATCAAAGTCTTATTGTACTGTGCTATTCCCCCTGTGTGGTAAACTTTGTAAGTAGATTTAATAACCCATTAGAGACAGATAAATCTACCCGGGATAAGAAATTTTGAGTCAGGGATTTTTCTACTAGAAGTAATTCCTGACTTTCTTCACTAGTTAATACACAAGGGCTACTTAAAGTCAAATCCACTTGAACAATGGAGAATAAATTATGCAAAGCATATGTGGCAATTCCTAAGGAAGCATGAAGCTAAATAATGTTCCCTAGTAACTTTTGAAAATCAAGAGTATTTAATTCTTCATTACGAATTTTTATAAGTTGGGGGATAATTGCTTGTTTTTTTAACTAAATACCCTAGATACTTTAATGACTCCTCTGTCCAGATTTTATCAGTGGCAACTAGTAAACCGTAGTCTTGCAAGTGGAAGGGCAAAACTTGTGATAAGTCGAACAGAATATATTTTTTAGGTTGCAGCAAATAATAAGTCATCCATAAAATGAATACATGAAACCTGAGGAAATCTTCTCTTAATAGGTTCTAGTGCTCTCTCTACAAATGTTTGACACATAGTAGGTGAGTTTATCATGCCTGGTGGCAATAATTTCCATTTAAACCTTCTATGGGTTCCTTGGAGATTAATCTGACTTAAAGTAAAAGCAAAGCATGATTGGTCCTCATCAAGTAAGAAACTAATAAACAATCTCGCAAATCTATTAGCATAATATGCCAATTTTCAGGATTCATACAATATTGGGGCAATCTAGTTGTAAAGTAGCCATAGGCATCATAGCTGCATTTAGAGCTCATCAATCAATGAGCAATCTCCATTTGTGAGATTTCTTTTTAACAACAGAAATAGGAGAGTTCTAGGTAGAGATAGAAACCTCAATATGATTTGAACCTAATTGATCTCCACCAAGTCGCATTGAGGCCGCCAACTTTTCCTTAGATAAGGGCTTTTGCTCACTGCAATCTGGACAATCTGTCTGCCAAGAAATCTTACTGAGAGAGACATGCATCTGAACATCAAGGGAAAACTAAATGAGCTCTCCACTATTCAAAGAGGTCTAGTACAATTAAGTTAATAGGTACTTACAAATATTATGGATTAAAAATGGAATGTTGGCCTTCACCATCAGTAGTATCCTGATATTCAACACTTTGTTTAATAAATGAAACTGGTGTACTACTGACACCTTTTATTCTAAGTTTGATAGATTGAGTCACCCTGCCCCGAGGCCATTCAGTCTGTCTGTTTATTGTGATGTCATAGCCAGTAGATAGCAATGCTTCAAATTGTGTCTTTTCTATATAAAAATTACAACAAGGTGGTTTTTATGCTTCATTTAAAATCCAGAAAACATATTGGTATTTCATACTGCCAAAACCTCCTTGACAAGGGTTTCTAGAAGTTGATATAGACTTGTAAGCAAAGAAAATCAATTGTGCAATATGACCACTAGCATTACTATCAGAAGGTAGAGGGGAGGTAATAAGGATTTGAATTTGTCCTATGTAGTCAGAGTCTGGTACTCCTGGTACAACTAACACCACTTTAGCAATTAAACAGGAACGCCCCAAAAGTAGGTCCCAAGTCCCCCATGGCAAGGGCCCCTATATGCAAGGTATAATTCTGGAAATTAGCAAGGAAAGTTAAGGTTTGGCTTGAGGAAAGTTCCACTGCCGCACTCCCACTAGGAGCTGGATGTAACGAAAAGATTTTGGGGAATGCTCGTTCATAGGAATGGGACCATAAGGCTTGCCCTTTGCCCCCTTTCCTGAACACCTTGTACTTTCTCCCTGCGCTGCTCCCTATGAAAGGGGAAGCATATTACGATCAATGTCAGTTTTAGATCTAAATTCTTGGGCCCAATGCACTCCACGTTTGCAGCCAGGGAATTTCCTAGGCGACTTTGTATTTGCCAGTTTCCTTTTAACACAATTCATTATAGTATCCTCTTGTCCCCACATCCAATACATTTAAATTTTCCGGATTTAGGTACTTTCACACTAGCACCCAGAGTTTGTCTCAGTAGCTTCATCTTTTGAATGTCTGAAAATACATTCCGACAAGCCATGACATGTGCTAGTACATCCCCAATCTCCTTAACAGGCAGATTCGCAGACTGACAATCTTCATTAGTAGTACAATTGCCAGTAATTTAATTAATTGATCATGAACAGAAGCTCCTTTTACTGTTCTATCGATGTTTTTCTGAAGGCGCAGTATGAAGACAAGGTAGGATTCCTGGGCCCCTTGAATAAAGCAGGCCTAAGAACCATCCTTTTCACTGTGGTGACGGACCCAACCCCATGCATCTACACATATCTCCTGCAGCCACTGGTCAATCTCCTTTGGGGTATTTACTTGATTCTGGGGGTTCTTGTAATCCCCAGTGCCTGTTCGCATAGCATGTTGTATTCTGTGAAGGACAGCATTTAGGGACTGAGCATTTTAACCTGCTCTGCCGGACACAACATCATTATACCACATTAACCATTGTAGATGTTCCTGAAGTTTTAATAATGCACTACACATAATCTTCCAATCCTCAGGAGCCAATTTTAATAAGCAGAAACAGTTGTCAAAATTCACTGTTTAACTTCAACGCCTGTGGTACATATAAAGTTACCGCTTTCCACAGCTGAGTGAAATGGGCCATATTGATACTTTCATAATGAGGGGACTGAGCTTCTCCATCAACTCAAGGGGGTCGAATATTGGGGAACCGTCGATAGTGAGGGAGAGGAACAAAATCCTCAGAGTCAGAATCTGAAGAAGAAAAAAGTAAAGGCAGGTGCTGCAGCAAAGTTCTTTTCTTCATAAGACTCATACTCATTGAAGTCCTTAGCAGATATGGAGAGCCTCTTTAGCACACTGACTCCCTTGCTGAGCTATTTAGAGTGGCTTCATTTTCTGAAGAAACATTGGTAGTGGCCAAAGCTTTAGCTTTTGGCTCTACCTTTTCTCTATCAGAACTGGCAAGAGATTGCTCAGGTGTAGCCATCTCTTTAACTCCTGCCCAATTTGAGTTTTTACCTCCTTGGGCAAACTATAAGCCTTCATAGCTTTTTCCACGTCTGCCTCCAGTTCAGCTGCTGATGTTACCACAGCATCACAAGCATGATATTTAGGGCTGTACATGTTAGTGCCCAAATAGACCAAAATATAACGGGAACCTTGTCACCAAACTGATATGCCTTTACACATGGTTGTTTACTCCTTCCCAGAATTCTAAGTCTAAAGTACCTTCCTCTGGGAACCATGGATTATATTCCATTACCACCTGTATGCACTCATCTAATTGAGAACACAAGACCATAGCTCTGTTAAGTTTCAGTACATGGTCGATAAGATTAAAAAAAAAAAGAGTAGATTTAGTTTGTCCCAAAAACCTGTAATATTTTATCTATTAGGAGCTCACCACTCAGTTCCCCTATCTCCTTTCAATCAAAATATCTTTCACCTACACTCGAGGAAGAGCTCAAAACCAGTTCAGCAATCTCCTAAGGATCAGTTATCAGGTCCCTGGATCTGGAAGCCAGTTGTTGGACCCAGGTATTTGTAACTGTAGTCAGGACACAGGGTATGCAAAGGAGAGTGGTCCAAAGCACACTTTTATTTAGCAGGGCCAGGGTTTATATCGGTGTAGAAATCAATTCACAACTTCAAGAGTAAAATTATTGCACAAGTATATTCCTATAAACACCAAAGTTGTGGATGTCACTACTGTAGCAGATGTTGCTATCTCAAAGGTTGTTGCTACTACAAAGGGTGTCAATACTACAAGTTGTCAGCTCTACAACAAAGGATCAAAGCAGTCAAGGCAGAAATCTATTACCAAGCTACTATTTCCTCAAGACTAATTGTCATAAATTATTGACTTCCCACTTAATTGAGAAAAGCTTTCATTGGAGCAGCTGGACAACAAGTCTCCCCAAGGAGGCTCTATAGGTGGGGCAGAGGGTGGAGCAGAGTCTCATGACAAAGGGTCATCCTTTGGCCAACAAACACAGGAGACTCCTTAATAGAGAATTTTCTCCAAAGGCATATTAGTTTGGTAATAAGCATCAGAATATCTTTGCTGAGGTTAAAAACTCCACACATCGTAGAAGTACAGAAGGGCAGGTTTTCTAGTCATATCCTGGATCGTGTTGCTCAGAATGAATCATGTGCTGTGCCTTGGCTGTTCTTTTGAAGAATCTACATACAGTTTTCGAGAGTGGTTGAAGTAGTTTACATTCCCAGCAGCAGAGCAGTAGATTTCCCCTTTCAGGGCCTTCCCTCCAGCCCTTGTTTTTGCTTGAGTTAAGATAATTACTCATTCTGACATTGGAAACAAGTTATCTCAGGGTTGTTTGTATATGCATATCAGATACTGCCAATGATGGTGATTATGTTTATGTGTTTCAATATGTTTATTTCCTCTTCAGGGTAATCTCTTTTTAGATCCATGGCGAAATTTGTGATGGATGCCTTAGGTTTTGGAGGGAATCGTTTCTTGAATACCCTGTGTATGAATAATATTAGCAAGTTATAACATTTGTCTGTTGCAAATTTACCATCTGTAATTTGGAAAAATGGTTTGTTAGGTCTAGGAATTTGGAGGAGATTTATTTGGGTCCTTCAGGTATAAAAACATAATATCCACAAATCGCGACAGTTTCACATTTTTTCCTCCCTATTTGGGTCCTCCCTATTTGGAGATTTCTTGCTATGGCTAAGGATTCCAGAAATATATTAAATAGGAGAAGAGAGATGTATTATCCTTTTCTTGTTCCTGGTTTTCAAGATAATGGTTTTAGTCCTTCCCATTTAGTATGACTTAAGCAGTTGGTCTCATACATATGGCTTTCTTTGTTTTAAAAAGGGTCTTCCTATTCCTATTTTGTTTAGGGCTTTGAAAATGTATTGCTTTGTTATTATATTGAAGGTTTGGGGCAGCCACTCTGAGAATGATGTGATTCTTCCTCTTACCTACGTCAGTTTGGTGGATTGCATTAATACTTATGAATCTGCTGTAGCAGGCTTCCAGCTGTAGAATGTAGGCTAGTTGACCATGATGCATGATTTATAATATCTGTTTTTGGATATTGCTAGGTAATATTTTGTAGAGCAGTTGTGCATCTTTGTTCCTCAGTGAGATTTGTTTGTAATATCCTTTTGGGGGTCGTTTCCTGGTTTGTGATGGTATTTGCGTGAAGGAACTAGTTTGGGGTTTCTCGCTCTGCATCAATTTCACGGGTGAACTAGGAGAATATTGGTGTTTTCCCCTCTCTTAGAAAGTGTTATAGAATTCTGCTGTGATTGCTTTTTTTATATTGGAAGAAATTTCATTGCTTCCTGTATCGCGTCATAATTCATGTGGTTATTTAATTGATTTATACGTTCTTGCCTCAGGTTGGACAGTTTATATTTCTGTAAAAATCTACCTATTTCCCTAAAGTATTCATTCCCTAGTGAGTATAGATTCTGGAAATAGTTGTTTCTGATTGTTTGGATGTCCTCGTTTATTCTGGCAATATTTCTTGTGGAATACACGATGTTACCAATTTGGGAGGCTTCTCGCCTTCCTTCCATTATTCTTGAAAGTGCTGTGTCAAGATCTATTATATAACCATCACAACAAAAACAGGTGGCACTGGTATAAAGAAAAACCTTAAGAGAAATGGAATGGAATACTAAACACAGAAATAAAGTTCTAATTTTAAAAATCTTTTTTCTTATTTATTGTCAAAATTATGTACAGATAGGTTATATTTTCGTACCTTAGGCATTGGATACATTTGTTGTCTTGTTTGTTTACTACTCCCTCCTTTCCCCTCTCCATGCCCCATTTCCTTCTTTGCCCATGAGTTGTTCATGTGGTTTACACCACACAGTTTTGTAAGTTTTGCTTTTGAAGTCATTTGTCTTTTTACCCTGTGTCTCATGATTTTGGTATATCCTTTAACTTTCCTAGATCAAATATGAGTATCTATGGTATCCAGTGTACTCAGGTAAGATATAGTGATAGTGCAGGTATGAACACAAGAAGGGGATACAAGAGGAACATCAACAACAGAAGCCACGGTTACACATGGCATGTTGAATGTAATTAAAACAGTGATATAACATTTGTTTCCATAATATGGAGTTCATTTCACTTAGCATCATCTTCTGTGTTCAACATCGATGTGGCCAAAAGAGAACACTACTTCATTGTTAGTGGGAATGTAAACTGGTCCAACTACTCTGGCAAGCACTATGGAGATTCCTCAGAAGGCTTAACATAGAGCTCCCCTAATACCCAACAGCCCCACTTTGGGCATCTACCCAAAAGACCAAAAACAAGAACACACTGAAGCCACCAGCACAACAATGTTCATTGCAGCACAATTTGTCATAGCTAAATTATGGGACCAACCCAGATGCCCCTCAGGATAATGTGGTACATATACAGGATGGAATTTTATGCCTCATTCAGAAAGACATCGCCCCATTCATAAGGAAATGGAAGCACTTGGAAAAATATGCTAAGTGAAGTGACCCAGACCCAAAGAATCATGGACACTATGGTCTCCCTCATAGGCAGTAATTATCATAGCTTTAGGCTAGCCACAGAAGAGGATGGCTAAAGCTGCATTCTTACAATCAGGTGATATTCAAAAAAGGAGCTACAGATACATAATTGTATTAACAGCCTCTTCAACTCCTGGTGCTGGGAAAACTGCGCAGACACATGTAGAAAATTCAAAGTTGATCCTAGCCAAACACCATGCACCAGGGCAAACTCAAAATGTATTTAGAACATCAACAACACCCCTGAATCCTCTAAACTACTGAAAAACAGAGGAGGAGAGACACTAGAACTTATAGGCACAGGTAAGGGTCACAACAGATAGTGGAGAGAATTACCAAATGAGAATACTAAAAAATAGAAAGTTTCTGCACAGCTAAAGACATACCAACCAAACTACTAAGACAGCCTATCATGTGGGAAAGGTTCCTCACCAGCAGAGAAACAGAAAAAAAGCCAAATGTCTGTCACCTACAGAGAAATAAAGAAACTAACCACCTCTGAACCCAGTAAACGAATTATTAAATGGGCAAAGTAGATAAACAGAGACGTTACAATAGAAAAGATAAAACATGGCAAAGAAACATTTAAGGAAATGTTCACCATCCCAGGCAGTAAAGGAAATGCAAATAAAAACAACCCTGATATTCCGTCTCACTCAGGTAGATTGCTGTACACTCTGAACTCAAGCAATAAGAAATGCTGGAAGGGATATTGGGAAAAAGGAAGTCTTCTTTAATGTTAGTTGGAGTGTAAATTAGTACATCCATTCTGAAGAACTGTATGGAGGTTCCTCAAAATGCTCAGCATAGACATAACCTATGACCCAGCCATATTACTCCTCGACATCTATTCTGAACAACATGTCTCAGGATATCATAAAGACATCTGGATATACATGTTCATGGCTGCACAATTTACAACCGCCAAAATATGGAGAAAACACTGATGCCCCACTACAAGCGAAGGGATCCATAAAATGGGATACCTATACATGAGGTAATATTACACAGTGATTTCAAATGATAAAATATTGTTATTCTCAGGCAAATAATGAGAACTTTAACAAATATTGTTGAGTGAGACAAGAGTAGAACACAAAAACCAAGGGGAAAGGTTCCTTTATATAAGACTGTTAGGATGGGTGAGGGGAGAGTAGAGACCAGGACGGCAAAAGAAAATCCTTTTCAAATGGTATTTCCACAGGTTTTCCTCAGTGATGTTACATAATGTGTCTAAAACCAAACAAGTACTAAACGAGAAGGTCTAGAATAGATATAACAGTAGATAACAATAGCTCAGCAGCTAAGTACATATGACTGTAAAAGATGAGAATAAGTAAAACAACACCAAGAGGACTCAGGAGGATTCTATTGTTGATGTTACATTTAAAGTTCTAGGATTATTGCCTTTGTCATAAGTTACATATTACTGTATAGGATTTTGGTATACTAGGTATTGTATATATGCCTACCTGCTCTAGAGAAGGGAAAAATATCAAGGGTATATGATATCACATGAAATGTATGCACTGTCTTATGTATGTGTACACTTTTGCACATCACTTTGTCAACACTTTAATGAATAATCACACACACACACACACACACACACACATACACAACATCTAGCCTTAATATGAAACCTTTTTATGTCTATATAGCACGTCCACTGAGCTAACAAATAATATATGCATGGTTTGTGAGTAATTTTTGCAGGGATTTTCCCTGATATGCAGAGTTAAAGGCTAAGTCTGCCCGAATACATGTTTCAAGATCCTGGAACCTACTAAATTGAGTTTAAATATTAGGGTGTGTGTCAGAATTAGTTTCCTTGCTTTAGGTTAATGAGATTGCTTGTGATAACAATCTCACGTTACACCAGGCACATGACACGACATCAACCTTGATCATTTGTGTTGAGTTTATGTGTTGTAACCAAAAGGAAAATGACGGTAGTCTTTTACTGGCCTTAATAAAAAGTCAAGACCCGGGCTGGGGATATGGCCTAGTGGCAAGAGTGCCTGCCTCATATACATGAGGCCCTGGGTTCGATTCCCCAGCACCACATATACAGAAAATGGCCAGAAGTGGCGCTGTGGCTCATGTGGCAGAGTGCTAGCCTTGAGCAAAAAGAAGCCAGGGACAGTGCTCAGGCCCTGAGTCCAAGCCCCAGGACTGGCAAAAAAAAAAAAAAAAAAAAAGTCAAGACCCAGGAGTCAAAATGCATTCCAAATTATAACATTTTATTCTCTCAAGGAATGTCATGTTTTATATATTCATGATAGTAAATTGTGGGATATGGCTAGGTGCTAGGGAAATGTATTTCTAATTTAACTTCACATAACAGAAATCCTTAAGCTCAACTGAATTACAAAAACTTACCTTTTAAAATATCTCTGTTGCGTTGATATTTTCTATTATAAAGCTAAGAAACTTAATATGAATCAATTTTTAATCTGTCTGAATAGGAATTGAGATCGGCCTAGAGACACATTAAGAATGCTCTATAACACAGGCCAAAAAAAAAAAAAAAAAAAAAAAAAAAGCAAAGCAAAATGACCCTCACATTCAACATAGCCCCAAGAAGAATGTCCATTAGCAGGAATACTACTAATAAGAAATGCTGGAGGACATATGACCAAAAGTAAACGCTATGAAATTATTGATGCAGATATACACTTGTTCAATATTGCTGCCACCTATGATCCCACAAAGGAAAGTTTAGGGGAAATCAATCCTTCATTACTTCAGCACCCCAGATGCTAAAACGCAAAGAACCATTACTTATTTCTTGAAAGGTCAAGTAAACACACCAATCCCCAAAACAACACTGATGAAAAACAAATGAAGAAAAAAAAATCCTGTGATGATGGCTGAAATTAACAAAAATATGAACATTAAATTCCATTAAAAAAATCAAGAACACAGAAAGTTATCCTTGAGAGAACATTGGGACATGAAGAAAGAAATGGAAGTACAAATAGATACAGCCAGTCCGTGGTGGTAGATTAAACAATGAAGGATCAATCAATGTTTTCCTGTCAAAAAATAATTATTTCAAAAATATGCCTCAAGATTACTCTTCCTGGAAGCAGAAATTGTGGGGATCCTGACCCCCTTGCCATGTAGTGCAGAAGCAATATTTTGATCATACCACACACAGATACTTAAGCAAACCCAATTTCAGGAAACAGTGAGTAAAGAATATCGTGAGTTCTATTGACCTCATTTTATTTTCAACCCTTCAGAATCCAGTACTGAAGTATCAAACTGCATGGAATTTCATGCAGTATATATGTTGCACAATTGTCTGACTCTCTACTCATAAGTATAACAACTTCTGACCCTACTGGATTTTTTTATTGTAAGGGCATGGAATACAGCTTTTTGAATATATAAACGAATTTGAATTCACATAAAAACAGATTTTGATTATGTTACAATGAAATTGAACATAGCCGACTAATGATGGAAGTCCTACTGAAATTCTATCACAATTTTTTTTTATAACGCAGTCTTACTGATGACAAAGTTTTGCTTAGCATGCGTCATTTTAGGAGTAGACATACAAATCTCTATGAAATTGCTGTAAGATATAAAATATAATTTTTATTTTACACTACAGGAATAATATGAACATTGAAAGAAAATATTTACTCTTAATAGATTCAATTGTGAAAACACCAACATGAGTATCAACATATAACAAAGTGTGCCTATATTACTTTTATTGAACAATAGCTCTTGGCACTGACAGTAAAATATTGAAGAAAACTTGAATTTTTTTATTGTGAGCAACAGAAGTGTAATTGCTCATTTTTTCCTCACTATTTGTGAAGGAAACTTATCAAGTGACCTGCAATGAAAACCGCATTCATTCAAATAAAATAGTTCACAATTAAGGGTTATTGGAAAGAAAACTTTCTTCTTTTAGTCATCACAATTTTATTGATTTAAATCAGACATTTTCTTTCTGAATCTGCTAATAGTGGGTTGTCCATGACTTTTGTAACAATGGACACTGTCAATTCTGTGTTTGGTAAAGATTGCTTTTTCTTATATAGATAGACAACAATGGAGTAATGTTTCCTTATTTTTAATATTATTTACAGTATGATTAAAGTATGTACATATGAACAAATGTATATGTGAAGTAGTGTTTGATTGTCTCTTTTGGACATCTTTCTCCCAAGGCTGACCACTTTTTGTCTCCGTGTGAATTGGTATCTGACTCCTGTGGGCAGGGAAAGAGGGATAAGAGGGGAGGGAAGGTGGGCGTAAAATGACGGAGAGGGTAATAGGTATAAAAAAATTGTACTCACTAACTTATGTGTGCAACTGTAACCCCTCTGTACATCATCTTGAAAACAAAAAATAAATAAAAAATGATAAAAAAAGAAGCAAGGAATTTTCTTCCAATCCGGGAAACCCAGGCTAAGATTGATTCAAAAGATTATTCTATGAAACATTAAAATCTAGATAATATCAAGTCTACTCACAATCTTCTGTGAAATAGTTGCAGAGAGAGAAAAATCCTAAACACATACTAAGAAGCTAATATCAAAACCATCCAAAAAACCGTCAAAGACACAAAATATATAGAAAAAGACAGAGCAATCTATCTTATGAACACTGATGAAAAACTCCTCAACGAAATATTAGCTAACAGATTCCAGAAAGAGTTTTTAAAAAATCATACAACATGATGTTGTAGTCTTCAGTCCACAGATGCAAAGCTGTTTTAAAATACCTACAGGGATAATGATATCCACCCCACTAACATACTTAAGACCAAGAATCACATAGGTCTCTGAGTCAAAGCCCAAAAAGCCTTTGACAAAATACAACAGACTTTCACCCCCACTGTAAGTTGCATACTTCATTGTCAACACAGTGTCTAGGGAGTATCACTGTTCTATTGATACACTGCTTGTCCTTTGTCTCAGTTTCAGTACAACTGACAAAGTCCTCATATCTAAAATATACTTGGAACTAAAAAAATTAAGTCCTCCCCATCAAATCCTGAAAGAATTACCTACCCCATTAGTAAGTGGGTAGAAGACTTAGACTTC
>NW_025961077.1:0-16133 GCF_023159225.1 Perognathus longimembris pacificus
CTTCTAGTTTTCTGGTGTTTCATTGGAGATCAGAGTCTCCAGACTTTCCTGTCTCAGCTGGCTTTGAACTGCATGACCTTCAGATCTCAGCCTTGTGAGTAGCTGCTTGCAGGTGTGAGCTACCAGTGCCTGGCTTTTTTTATTTTTTATTTTTTTTCTGCCAGTTCTGGGGCTTGATGAGCTCAGAGCCTGGGCACTGTCCCTGAGCTTCTTTTGCTCAAGGCATTCTACCAGTTGAGCTACAGCACCACTTCTGGCTTTTTTTGTATATGTGGTACTGAGGAATGGAACCCAGGGCTTCATGCATGCTAGGCAAGCACTCTACCACTAAGCCACATTCCCAGCCCTCCTCTGCTTTTTTAAAGGCAGTATAGTGCCATGTAACCCAGGCTGCCTAGAACTTAGGATCCTCCCGCCTTTGCCTTCTGAATGTTGGTATTGCAGATGTGCACCACAAGCATGGCTGGAGAAACTCTTTTCTTAATTTTCCAGTTTCTATCTCCAGTATAGTTTTGTGATTTTTGGATGGGTTATTTCTGGAGCAAGCTGCCTTTTGGCAAGTTATTTGTGTTCATAAAGAGATAAACATGTCAACTCCAGCAGTATTGTACTAATTTTGGTGGTAAAAACCTTAGGGTTCCATGAAAGCACTAAAGGAGTATATTTGTGCGAATTCCCTGAGGCCATAGGCTATTATGTCTTACTGGTTTTTGTCTCTAGTGCCTAGCTAACATTGATGGACAACAATTCTTTGTAATTTTTTTTTTTTTTTGGGCCAGTCCTGGGCTTGGACTCAGGGCCTGAGCACTGTCCCTGGCTTCCTTTTTGCTCAAGGCTAGCACTCTGCCACTTGAGCCACAGCACCACTTCTGGCCGTTTTCTGTATATGTGGTGCTGGGGAATCGAACCCAGGGCCGCCTCATGTATACGAGGCAAGCTCTTTTGCCACTAGGCCATATCCCCAGCCCCTGTAATTTTTTTTCTTTTGGTGTTGGATATTGAATCAAAGGCCTCCCAAGGGCTAGGATTGTAGTTATGTTCCATGACATTTGGCTATTGGGAGATTTTGTTTTGTTTTTGAGACAGGGTCTCTCTTGATATAGTCTAAGCTGTCCTTAAACTTACCATCCTCCTGACTCAGACTCTGAAGTTGCTAGGATTGCAGGTATTTGCCACCACAAATGGCCAAGTGACTTTTTTTGCTAAATTAAAAAATTAATGTAATGTAGAGGGGCTATGATTGGGACATGAAGAGCCCAGGGCTCTTCAAAACAATTTACCTACCTTTTCAATATAATTCCATGCTGATTAATTCTTTGGCAGACATTTGACAGGACATAAAGCTGTTCATGGGTGAATGACCTTGGGTACTAGTATTAAGCCAAAATAAACACCTGGTAGAGCCCAGTGCTTCAGTGTTTGTATGTTTACTTTTACTTACTTGTTCATTAGCAATATTAGCTCTTGACAATGTTATTATGAAGCTTTGATAATTGTATATGGTTGGTTAAAATCTGGATCAACATTTTGAAAAGAAAAGTAGTGATAATAAACACAGCTGGAAAGGTTGAATTATTTCCCAGCAAATATACTTTATTTAGAAACAAAATCCTTCAGAAATACAAGGAGCTGTGAAGGAGGATAAACTTAGTGTGGATAAGGGAGAAGTCTCATTTTTTTCTTAGTCAAGAATAGACTAAGCCTAACTATTTTTTCCCCCTATGGTCAGACGTTATCACAAGTGCCTTTTTCTTACTAAGTTTTTTTTTTGTTGTTGTTGTTTTTTGCCAGTCCTCGGGCTTGAACTCAGGGCGTGAGCACTGTCCTTGGCTTCTTTTTGCTCAAGGCTAGCACTCTGCCAACTTGAGCCACAATGCCACTTCTGGCCTTTTCTGTATATGTGGTGCTGAGGACTGGAACCTAGGCTTCATGTATATTAGGCAAGTACTCTTGCCACTAGGCCATATTCCCAGCCCCTCTTTACTAAGTTCTTTTGTTTAGTTTTTGTTTTTTGGTTGGTTGTGGGGCTTGAACTCTGAGTGTGGGCACTGTCCCTGAGCTCTTCAGCTCAAGGCTAGTGTTCTACCAATTGAGCCACAGCACCACTTCCAGTTTTCTGGTGGTTAATTGGAGATAAGAGTCTCACAGACTTTACTGCCCAAGCTGGCTTTGAACTGTGATTCTCAGATCTCAGTCTCCAGAGAAGCTAGGATGACAGGCATCAGCCACTAGCACCTGGCCTTACTAAGCTTGATAATTTAGAGACTTGGATTCTACACTGGGTAGCAGAGCCAGAAGAAAGTGAGTTTATGGCCAGCCTGGGTTACATAGCAAGTATAAGGCTAGCCTAAACTACAAAGTGAGACCATCTCTCTCTCTCTCTCAAAAAAAAAAAAAAATCCCCTGAAAACGGGGACTGGGAATGTAGTTCAGTGGTAGAGTGCTTGACTACCATTCTCCTAGCACCAAATAACTCTCTCATTACCCCACATTGCTCCTTATGGACAAATCTAAACATATTTTAAGCCAGGTAAGTGATACATAAACATTATGTAAAAACTATTATGTAATATATGTATAATGAACCCTCATATGTCTATGAGTCATCATCTACTGGTGTGTACTCATGACCAAGCTTATCAGTTTTGTTTCATCTTGACTCTTCCACTTTCTTGGATTATTATTATTGTTACTGGGGATGTGCTCTACCACTCTAGCCATGCCTCCAGCTCCTCTTGGACTATTTTGAAGCAAATTTGAAACATATTTCATTAAACATTTTAGATACCATATATCTCTGAAATAATTGTGTTTTAACACATAATCAAAGTATCATTATCATGCCCCAAGCCCCTAGTTATATCTTAATTTTGTTAACTAGTCAGTGTTTAAATTTCCAGCAATAACTGATTTACCAAAAAACAGTTTGTTTTATTTCAGTGTCCAAAGAAGTTTTATACATTGGTTGATCTAATTTTTTAAAAATAACTTACTAGTATTGATTAGTAGTGTGTGTGTGTGTGTGTGTGTGTGTGTGTGTGTGTGTGTGTGTGTGATGGTCCCAGGGCTTGAACTCAGGGCCTGGGCTCTGTCCTGAGCCTCTTTGTGCTCAATGCTAGTGCTCTACCGCTTGAGCTACAGCACCACTTCCAGGTTTTTCTGAGTAGTTTATTGGAGAAATAAGTGTCACAGACTTTTTTCTTCCCGGCTGGCTTCAAACCATGATTCTCAGTTCTTAGCCTCCTGCATAGCTAGGATTACAAGCATGAGCCACCAGCACCTGGCTAAGTTAGCACTTTAAACCTGAGCTCTACTTCAGCTTTTCAGTGGTTAATTGAAGGTTAAGAGTCTCATGGACTTTCCTGTCTGGGATGGGTTGAAACCACCATCCTCAGATCTCAGCCTCCTGAGTAGTGATACAGGTGTGAACCCAGGGATTTTTGAGTGTTAGGCAAGCACTCTGCTACTGAGCTATGTTGTGGCCCTTAAATCTCTTTAAATTTATAGTTTTCCCCTGTTTCTCTTTCATTGCAAGTGTATATTGAAGAAGCTGGTCATTTGTCTTGAAGATTTCTAGATTTCTTGGTTTAGCTGATTATCTCCCTATCATGTCATTTAATATGTCCTCTGTCTTTTCTGTAAATTGGCATTTGGATTTTAAGGCTTGATCAGGCTTAGAGTTAATCTTTCTCTTCTTTTCCCTCCTTCTCTCCCTCCTTCCCTCCCTTCTTCCTTCTCTCTCTTCTTCTTCTCCTTCCCTCCTAGTTTTCAAGAATGTCCAACCATATCTAATTTTCTTTTGTTTTGTGAAGATTGGATGAATGAACTAAGGTATTATTAACCTGATCTCTTTATTAAACTATTTCCTATCAGCTCTTCTTTTTTTTTCTCCCCTAAGATATGATATTACCATACAGCTCAGCTGGCTCAAACTTGTGATCCTCCTGCCACAGCCGACACTTAGCTTCCTATCAGCATTTTCCCTAATAGTCTTAGGAGTCTCAGTGTCCATCAATAGAGGAAGGGATACAGAGAATGTGATTGTGTGTGTGTGTGTGTGTGTGTGTGTGTGTGTGTGTAAAGTATACATTTTCATTTGTGGAATTTATGAAAAATAAAAAAGGCATGAATTAAAAGGGGAATTAGTTGGGAGAGGGAAGGAAGGGAAAATGGGGGATAAGAAAGAGTAAAAAAAAGGGGTAAACATGATCAAGGTATGTATGGAAATGCCATGATGACATCTCTTACTTTGTATAGTTAACATATGCTGTAAAATACTGTGTAGCATGAAAAAAGAAAGTTGTGAAAACTATTAGATTATTGCTATTGTCTAAGAAACCAGGAATTATGAAATAGAGACAGAAACAGTAGCTAACTTGTCAGACTTTTTAAACTTTGTTTTGCTTCCTCATGTTTGTTGTTTTTGGCCTTCATTCTTTCCCAATCTAACAGTTAAACCCTTGCAACAGAAAGGGCTCCTATGTTTTAACCTTTGAAGGAGATGGATGTCATCTCACTTTAGAGCCAGGCTTGGTGAAGGGAGCCCTAAAGGGTGGAGTAGGAGTTACACTTTAATTAGCAAAGGAAGTGGTTAAGTCCCTGGGGCCTATAGCCAGTAGAGACTGAAAAGTGACCTTGGGAGAAACTAAATTTAGATACTCTTAGCTGAACATAGGACTATGTGTGTGTGTGTGTGTGTGTGTGTGTGTGTGTGTGTGTGTGTGTGTGTGTGTGTGTGTTTTCTGTCAATACTTGGGTTTGAAATCAGGGCCTTGAACTCCCTTGCTGACATTCTACCATTTAAGCCATGCATCCAGCTTGGCTTTTTGCTGGTTATATTGGAGATGGAGTGTTTCAGACTTCTCTTTCGGTATTCTGAGTAAATAGGATTACAGGTGTGAGCCTCTGGCTGGTACCTGGCTTCAGAACATATTCTTTACCTGTAATTCCACATCCTAAGATGGCTCCTTCCTCTGCCCAAAGGAATTGGCTTCAGTCATGTCATATCTGACATGTCCCAGGCTCCTTGTTTTCACTTGGTTCTAAGGAAGACCAAGGGCATGGACTTCTTTCTTAGCAATAGCTTTGGGTGATACTTGGCCAGCAATACCTTATGTCACTCTGGCCAAGAGGAGAGCTTCTGTGGAGCACTTGGTGTTCCCTAGCATTTGTAGAGGTCATAGGCAGGCAGGGCAAGGGAGCAAGGCCTTAATTAGCTAGGGACTCCTGGAACAAAACCTCTTGGCAATGTCTTTCTTCAGCTACTTGGTGGGACTGGCTCCTCCTCCTAGTGACAGTGCAAATATACCCTCCTTTTATATCTTTTAGACCTCTGGGAGATTAGTCTTTTTCTTTGAGCTTCTGATTTTATAAGCCAAAGAGGTAGAATGATAAAAGTGTATTCGATACATAGTACTACTTAGCCATACTGGAAAGTTTAATTTGCTCCAAGTCAAGTTCTGTGAGTTGCAGATGAGGATGTTGAAACTCAGAAGTACTTAAAATGAGGTTATTACTAATTAGACTCTGGACTTCCAGACCAGTACTCATTCTCCAGCATATGTAGAAAGGGAAAGGAGAAGGATGATACATGAAACTGAGCAATTATTACATGTGAGGTACTATGTAAAGTGGTTAACTTAGTTTTTTTTTTTTTCTCTCTTACTGTGCTGGGATTGACTTCAGAACCTTGCACATGCCAGGCAAACACTCTGTTACTAAGCAACACTCCTAGCCTGTAGCTTAATTTTTTCTTTAATCACTCTGTGGTCAAAAATTTAATCTTCATCTTAGTGATAGGGAAACTGAGTCTCAGAATTGCATGGTCCACCCCCAGGAGGGCTCCATGCAGATGCCCCTCACCTGTTTAAGTCTCCTTCCAGTACCTGAGTTACCTAGGTAGTCGGCACACCTGGAGGCAGTTACCTCCTCCTTCTCTGAGGTCACATCCAATCTGCCTGGCCACACCTCCCACCTTTTCCTATATAATCCGGTTCAACACGGTCCCCACGCTCTTTCCTTTTCTCTCTTACTCTCTTGCTCTTTTTCTCCTTTTCACTTCTTCCTTCCCCTCTGTCTCCCCATGCCTCCATCTTGTGTGAGCTGGCAGTTTGCTTTGCCCCTAATAAACTCCTTTCTTCCTGAGCCATGTGGCGGGTTTCCTTTCTGGTGAACTTTACAAGAATGATTAAGTTACTTTCCCAAGACATAAAACTATGGTGTAGCTGAGCCTGAATTCAGATCTAAGTCTTTTTTATTTTGAAGTCTATGGCCTTTTAAATTTTATTTTATTTTATTTTTTCCCCAAGTCCTCTGCAGGCTCTGTAGGAGTGGTCTGCTTTTTTTTTTTTTTTTTAAATTTTCTTTTCTTTTTTTTTTGGCCAGTCCTGGGGCTTGAACTCAGGGCCTGAGCACTGTCCCTGGCTTCTTTTTGCTCAAGGCTAGCACTCTGACACTTGAGCCACAAAGCCACTTCTAGCCATTTTCTGTATATGTGGTGCTGGGGAATCGAACCCAGGGCCTCATGTATACGAGGCAGGCACTCTTGCCACTAAGCCATATCCCCAGCCCTTTTTTTTTTTTTTTTAACATTTTTTTTATTAATTAAATTTTGTTGACAAGATGTTGTGCAAAAGAGGTACAGTTACATAACAGGGCAGTGAGTACATATCTTGTGATATCTTACACCCTTGTTTTTCTTTCCCTTCCCTAGATCAGGTAGGCATATATACAATACCTAGTGTACCAAAATCATATACAGTAACCACGTGGCATATGCCAAAGGAAATTCACCCAGAACTTTAAATTTAACATCAACAATAGAGTCTTCCTGTGTCCTTCTCTTGGAGTTGTTTTTGCTTCTCCTTGTTTTATATGATCATATGTACATAGATGTTGAGCTATTGTGATCTACTGATAGGTTTATTTTGTTTTGTTCTGGTACTGGGTTTGAACTCAAAGCCTCATGCTTGCTTGGCTTGCTGGCTCAGCTGGTGCTCTTCTACTTGGGCCATGCCTCCAGCTCAGCTTTTGCTGGTTAGTTGGAGATGGATTTTCAGACTTGCTCTGGCCAGACTGGCTTCTAATTCACTAGTAGGTAGAAATGGCATAAAGAAGTCTAAGTAATATCTGGTGATGCTTACTGTCTTGATAAAGAATGGGGGCATAGGGATAGATAGAGAGCTGTGGACAGTGAGAATTTAAAGGATCCCCCTAATCATTGATGGAAAGAGAAATTGTCAAGGAAGCCTTCATAGCTAGTCTAGTGATAAAGGAACATCGGCCCTGGGGTCAGCCTACTTGAGGTCTCATCACATACCAACTGTGATACTTTGGGTAAATTACTTACCATCTGTGAACCTATTTTATCTATAATATAGAGATATATAATATTATCAACCTGATAAGACCATTGTGCAGATTAGGATGACATAATTCTTGTTGAACGTTTAGCAGATTTCCTGACACATGAGCTAATATTGGATGTCCATCAGAATATATACTATTTTCTGATATGTGTTTCTCCTGTATCTAGCTCAAGTGGAGACAAATGAAGGTAAGCTTCTTAGGCCTTCTTATTGTTAAGAAGGTGGGAGGTTGAGTCTAAGTTATATTTCTTCTAGACCTAAGATTCACTCAAAGAGAGAACTACCAACTAATTATCTCTAGGAGAGTAGCTGTCAAATAACTTTGTATCTGATGGTCACCTGGTCTGTCTTGGGCTTCCTAAAGCCATTTCTAGGAAGCCCATGGAGATGCTATATCTGCTAATGCCCCTCTTTCTTCTCTTCCAGTGATGACTCATTGGATAGGGTGGACTCAATATAGTATGTAATTTTAGTAGTCCAAGTATTCTTTACTACTTTATGATACATTTTGGGTAACTTTGGAACAACAGTACCTTTATGGGTTTGTACAATACACTGTATAAAGATAAATGTAAGCACAAAGTCTCGAGTTCAAATGTGAGTACTACCAAAATAAAATAAAGTTAAAATGTTGCTCATAACATTGTCACATAAAATGACCAGAGGTGGTAATCAGTAAAAGACCATTTACAAGTTAAGAAAGGCTAGGAGGCTTTACTTTTTGATTGTTTTTTTTTGGGCCAGTCCTGGGGCTTGGACTCAGGGCCTGAGCACTGTCCCTGGCTTCTTCCCGCTCAAGGCTAGCACTCTGCCACCTGAGCCACAGCGCCCCTTCTGGCCGTTTTCCATATATGTGGTGCTGGGGAATCGAACCAAGAGCTTCATGTGTAGGAGGCAAGCACTCTTGCCACTAGGCCATATTCCCAGCCCCTTTACTTTTTTACTTTCTTTTAAGTTAAACTTTTTTTTGGTGGTATTAGGGTTTTCACTCAGGACCTCATGCTGAGCCATGCCTCCAGCCCTGAACCTGGGAGTGTTCAGTGAGATAAGGAAAGGTATGCAAGGTTTCCTCCATTTCTTTTTTTTTTTTTCAATTACTGTAGTCTTTATTCCCAGCACATAGTGATTGTACTATGCAGACAAAATAGATATGAACATCTGTAAGATAACAGTACAGATTGCCCCCCAAAATTAGCAAATTATGAGTTTTGAGAACTGTTTGTCATTGCCTAAAAATAATTCAACTATAAGTTTATGGTGTATAATCATTTTTACAGCTACCTGGGTTTCCTCCATTTCTTCTTTGATCATGGACTTTAAAAAAAATCTTAAAAACTCCAACAAATCCCATCAATTGACATTTCATAAGACAACAGTGATCCATGGATCCCAATTAGGTAATGAGCACAATGTGGACCCTGTGTTTGTTTGTTTCTTTCTTTCTTGCCAGTCCTGGGCCTTGGACTCAGGGCCTGAGCACTGTCCCTGGCTTCTTTTTGCTCAAGGCTAGCACTCTGCCACTTGAGCCACAGTGCCACTTCTAGCCATTTTCTATATATGTGGTGCTGAGTAATCAAACCTATGGCTTCATGTATTACTATTGCCACTGGGCCATATTCCCAACCCTGACCCTGTGCGCTTTTTTTTAGCAGGGTTTGGAGGAGGATGGCAAGCTGTCATTTGCCTGGCAAGATGCCTTCCAGGACTCCCTTCTTTTCCAAGACTTGGTTTTGAAGGAAGTTGGAGGTCCTGTGTTGTTTCAGACTCAACAGTGGGGGATTGAGCTAACTTATCATTCATAATTGGTCTGAGTCTTTTGCTTTTGGAAGGGAAGGAAGTGTCCTACCTCAAGGAAACAATACTTAATTCAATCAGAGACATGTCTCCAAAGTTTTGGGAGCTTGCATTTGCCATTTCAGTTGGCTCTGAGTGAAATGTTTTTATTTTCTGAACCTTGATTTTCTCCTTTGAAGATGAAGAGATTGATTACATTTAATAAATATTTAATATATACTGTGAACTGGTCACTATTCTATGGAAATGAGGATATAGTGACAGAAGGCATAACTGCCTCCTTGGATTAACTCTAATAGAGATGATTGAATGGTATCCAGATGGAAATGTATATTAAAGATTAATACTTTTGAAGAACAGTGGACACTTATATGAATCACTATAGACTTCCTGGTGATGGTGTCACTTAACTAGTTCCTACAGTCTGTTCAATGTTTTTGTACTTACAGAAGCTCAGGGAGACAGTTTCATAGTGAACTTGACCTGAGTACAGGTAGTAGAGAGCACAGAGAACAGAATGCTCAGGAGAAGATGGTGTTCTGCTTACAGCTTTTAGGAATGCCACCATATGGGATATTACCGAGGGAGATAGTTTTTGGGTAGCTGAAGATAGTATTGCCAGAGAGGGAATTTACAACTAACAATGAAGGGAGGAGCTAAATGGATGGCAAATGATGTTGTGGGTAGAGGCAAAGGTTTATAAAAGAAATCAGAAGTTAAAAGGATTGGCAGCTGGGGCTGGGAATATAGCCCAGTGGCAAGAGTGCTTGCCTTGTATACATGAAGCCCTGGGTTTGATTCCTCAGCACCACATATATGGAAAACAGCCAGAAGTGCCACTGTGGCTCAAGTGGCAGAGTGCTAGCCTTGAGCAAAAAGAAGCCAGGGACAGTGCTCAGGCCCTGAGTCCAAGGCCCAGGACTGGCGAAGAAAAAAAAAAAACCAAAACAATAAAACAAAAAGAATTGGGAGCTGGTGGATTGTATAATGAGACATAGGAAAAGCAACAGTTCTCTTCCCAGCATATGAATAACAGAGGGTCTTGAAACTTGATCAGCTTTACATATAATTTACTAAGTTCTTATGTATCTAGGATTATTCTTAGCATTTTAATGGTAAACTTAATCTTTATTATTAGATTTATTATATTACCTTATTGATCTTTATATCAGCCCTTTGGAAGTAGGTACTATTTTATTGTTTTATATATGAGAAAACTAGGCCCAGACAATTTAACTTGCTCAAATTCATATGGTTAGTAAGTGATGGAATTAGAATTCAAGCCTAGAGTCTTTGCTTTTAATCTTAGTTATACAGTTATAGGCAATGAGAAGTCATCATAGATTTCTGCCTAGTATAGTAATGTGTTATAAATGCTGTGATGCAGGCCACTTTCCTAAGCGATGAATTGAAGGCAAGATAAGCCACAGGCTGTTCTAATAATCATCCAGTTACTTTTTAAGGTATATAAATGTCTTAGAGTTATTTCAGAAATTTGTTCCTGAGATGGATTTAGTAGTTGTCTTTTCTGTACTTAGCAAATTTCAGAAATCATTTTCCAAAGAATTTAATCTTTTTTTTTTTAATGGGGATGTTATATTCAGGATCCAGCAATCTCACTTAGCTTGTTTGTTCACAGTTGGTGTTCTACCACTTGAGCTATACCTCTGGCTCTTTTTGCTGGTTAATTGGAGATAGAATCTCTTGGATTACCTGGCCAGGCCCAGAATGCCTTCAGACTCCTGATTAGCTAGGATTACAGGCTTTATGTGAAGTGCCCAAGAATATTTTTAATCTTAAGGACATTCTGTCTGTCTCACAGGTGGTTCTCGGCTAATGGACAGCAGGATTTTAGTTAGGAATAGCTCCTCTGGGGTCAGAGTCTATGCAACATCTGGAAGCATTTGGAAGAGGGGAAGTAAAACATAATGAGACTTCCTGTTGCCTAGAATTTGGTATCCCTGCACTGGAAGACGTGCATATAATATAGTGTCACAAATGCTATAATAGAAGAACATGAGAAAAACCAGAGAAAAGGGAAGTAGGGATCTAAATAATAAGCAAGAAAGAGGGAAGAGCTGGGAGCTTGGGAGGTGAAGGCAAGAGGATTTTGTGTTTGAGGCCAAATTAGTTTGAGGCCAAATTAGTGAGTCCTTTTCTCAAAATCAAAACACAAAGGGCTTGAGGTATAGCTTAAGTGGCAGAATACTTGTGTAGCATGCATAAGCCCTGGGTTCACTCTCTAATACCACAGGAGAAAGGGTGAGGGGAGTGTGTATGTTAGACAAGGCATCAAAACTGGATCCTGGGCTGGGGATATAGCCTAGTGGCAAGAGTGCCTGCCTCGGATACACGAGGCCCTAGGTTCGATTCCCCAGCACCACATATACAGAAAACGGCCAGAAGCGGCGCTGTGGCTCAAGTGGCAGAGTGCTGGCCTTGAGCGGGAAGAAGCCAGGGACAGTGCTCAGGCCCTGAGTCCAAGGCCCAGGACTGGCCAAAAAAAAACACACAAAAAAAACCTGGATCTTAAGGATAACCATAAGCATACTGGGCAGAAAGGGCCAAGGAAGGAATTCTAAGAAGTGTGAGTATAGAAAAACATGGCCTTTTGGGGGACTGGTGAGTGGTTCTTTGAGCCACAGAGTCAAGGTGCTTAGAGCAGCACTAGATGAAACTGGATGTATAGTGTCAGATTCTGAATGGTCTTGCGTTTTGTGGCAAAAAAAAACCCAAAACACCTTAACAATTTTTACTGCAGTTGAACTTTACTGTAGATGTTAAAGATGGCATGCCAAGTAGGATTCTTTAAAAAATATATCCCTTATACTTGTTCTTAGGATAGAAAGATTAAAAGTAAGTAGAGGCAGGGAAGCCACTGAACACTGTTGCAGTAGCAATAACAAATGGTAATGAAACAAGGCAGTAGTCATGGCAAGTGAATTAATTGTGGACTGGATGATGAAGAGGTAGTATGACTGTGTATTACTGTGATACTATTAACACATGGAATATGACAAGGGAGGAAGAGAGAGAGAGAGTGTGTGTGCAAGGTCATTAGTTTTAGAGTTAATATTTTTGAAATACTTATAAGTGACATCCAGGGAAAACATCTGCTACTTGGGGGAGGAATATGGATAAAGGAATGGTGGCATTTAATTGATAGTGGAAACCAAATAAGTAGATAAGATAATCTGAGTAAAATTTATAAGAAGGGAAAAAGCACAAAATTGAGGATAGAACACAAGGAAGTTTGGTGTAATTAAACGGAAAAGTTAGGGAGTCTAAGAGGGAGCAAAGAGGCAGAGCAAGTACTCTCTGGGAAGCCAGAAATGAGGAGAGTTTCCAAAAGAGAACAATAGTGTCTGTTGCAGCAGAGAACAAGTAGGGTGAGCCATTGGTAACCTTAGTGATAAGAGCTTTTGTGGAGGGGTGGGGTCGGAAATGACACTACTGTGGCTTAGGAAGTATGAAGTGAGGTTATAAAGGCAACAAGAGACTTTCTCTCTCTCTCTCTCTCTCTTCCTCTCTCCCTCTTCTTTCTCCCTCTCCCCCCCCCCCTCTTTGCCAGTCTTGGGGCTTGGACTCAGGGCCTGAGCACTGTCCCTGGCTTCTTTTTGCTCAAGGCTAGCACTCTACATGTTGAGCTACAGTGCCACTTCTGGCTTTTTCTGTATATGTGGTGCTGAGGAATGGAACCCAGGGCTTCATGCATGCTAAGCAAGCACTCTACCGCTAAGCCACCTTCCCAGCCCCCAACAAGTTACTTCTCATTTGAGAAATACTGGGGTAGGAGAAAAAGGAGAAAAATGCTTAGTGGTCCGCACTATTATGTATATGCCATCATTCCCATATTCATATCCCTCCTTCAAATAACATTTGTTGTCACTGATGTCACACTCATAAGCAACTCAGAAACATTAACTTTCCCAAAACAGTTTGAAGCAAGGGGAAGGTTTTTATATTTTTCCATTTTTTTCTTTATTGTTAAAGTGTGATACAGAGGGGTTACAGATTCATATGAAAGGCAGTGAGTACATTTCGTGTTCTACTTGTTACGTCCTCCCTCGGGAAGTTTTTTTTTAAAGATTTTATTTTTTTCAAAGTTGGGAGACTGTAGTAGAGACCTGAGCTGATAAAGATTCAAAGGAAGAGAGATGAGCTGGGAATGTAGCTTAGTGGTAGAGTGCTTCCCTAGGATGCATGAAGACCTGGGTTCGATTCTTTAGTACTACATAAACAGAAAAAGCCAGAAGTGGCTCTTTGGTTCAAGTAGTAGGTAGAGCACTAGCCTTGAGCAAAAAGAAGCTCAGGGACAGTGCCCAGGCCCTGAGTTCAAGTCCCAGGACTGGCAAAACAAACTAACAAAGGAGAAGAGACTGAAGAGTATAGACAGTGAAGATTCTACTGCTCTCAGTATACTGTGCATAATGGTGGGAGCATTATACACAGCCCAAAACAGTGCCTGTCTCAGAAGCCTGTTGTCACTAGGGTGTGAGGTAGACAGGGGAAACCTTGTCTTTAATAAGAAGTAATCACAGCAGCATTTATTGGTGCTTTGCCTCTCCATGCCAAGTACCTTTCTAAGTAAGTCTAGACACATGTCTAATATTCACCACAATTCCCAGAAGTAAGCATTGTCACCATTTTTCCAGATGCAAAAACAGATGAGTTAAGAAACATATAGCTAGTTAGTGGTGGAGCCTAACTTTATATCAGGCCAGTAGGGCTCCAAAGGCTTCTTCCTGGTGCTGTTTTTCCATTAGGAGCTTCATGTTGAGACTCTAAAAGTATCCTTACTGGGGGTGGGAATGGGTGGTCCAGAAGGACAAAGACAGAGTTCAAGAACTAATGTTGTCCTGGAGAAAACATGACTTCATTTTTGGGATGAGAGAGGAAGGGATTGCTCTGACATTGCTCTGTCAGTACTTTGCTTAGCTGGTAGTCCTTGTGGCTATAGGCTTTTGTTTTATTTTGTTTCCATCTTTCTGTAATTTCTTATGTCTAAAGTCTCAGCTGCTGCTTGTTGTAGACTGTTCACAGACTCTCCCCCTCACCTTATTCTCATGATGCTAGGAATAGAACTCAGGGCCTCTGTGCTTGCTAGGTAAGCACTTTATCACTTGAATTATACCCCAAGCCATTTTGATGTTATTTTGTTTCACAGGTAAGATGTTGTGCTAACTTTGCTGGGGCTGGCTTTGGACTTAGATCCTCCTATCTCTACCTCCTGAGTAACAGGGACTACAGGTGTGCACGACAATGCCCAGCAGTTCAGTGTTTTTGACAGAGCATTTGTGAGGAGCTCTATGATGATACTCTATTTGGCATAGGACACATGGCAGGCACAGATACTCTTTCTGATAAGTATTTTTGTTTGAATTGAATTATTTTGGGATTGTTGGAGAGAGTAAACGAAATGAGAATTGGAAGACATGAGTTTCAATGTAAGTGATCAGTGGATCACTTACCTCAAATAAGACCCTTCACCAATCCATTTAAAAAATATCTGCCCCCTCCCCAGGGTACTGCAATTCCTTTTCCTCTTACACTCCATTGCATTTATTATCTGACATATTTGTTTCTTAGCCTTTATACTTAGTAAATATTTACTGAATAAATGAAGAAATAGAATGATAACCTACTCTGGGCCAGGTATATTTGTCAATGTGTTTACTTTTCTTCACGGGAGCCTTACAGAATACTACTATTATTCCTGTTTTACAAATATGGAAAGTTATTTGCCCAAGATTGCATGACTAGAAAGTTGTAAAACCTATGTATCTTCTGTTTAATACACTGCCAAATTCAAATAAAGTGTTATTGAGGGATGACATGTACAAATTATTGCTATGTTCTTCATGGAGTGGGTAAACCATAGGGCTGCAAACCCAAGGAAAGCCAAAGTTTAAATGCTCTAAATTGGACCTTGCTCATTTATTTTTTGCTATACACTGCTTTCTCTGACTGCTACATCTAGAAACTATAGATCCTTTGTGTGAGACCTTCCTGTGTACCATTAGACACATTTGAATTGTACACCCAGAAAGTCAACAGAGTTTGATTACTTGGAATTTTTCTTTTACTTTCTCCAAAGGAGATCTCCTTTGCCTGCTTTGGGAAAGTATTAGAGTTACTCTGGGCCAATTGCTCCATGTTACCTTTTTCCTTTCTGGGCTATATCAGCCAAGACAAGAGTGTAAAACATCCCTAGGGATGCTGGTGTATGACTTTCTCAATGATATAATGTTTGGGGTAGTCAGAGGTCAGAGTTACTATTTTTTGTTTTTTTTTTTTTTTTGTTTTTTTGGCCAGTCCTGGGACTTGGACTCAGGGCCTGAGCACTGTCCCTGGCTTCTTTTTTGCTCAAGGCTAGCACTCTGCCACTTGAGCCACAGCGCCACTTCTGGCCATTTTCTGTATATGTGGTGCTGGGGAATCGAACCCAGGGCCTCATGTATATGAGGCAGGCACTCTTGCCACTAGGCCATATCCCCAGCCCCAGAGTTACTATTAAAGTAAGATAAAACAAGCCAGGCACTGGTGGCTCATGCTTAGAATCCTAGCTACTCAGGAGGCTGAGATCTGAGGTTGTAGTCCAAAGCCAGCCTGAACAGGAAAATCCATGAGACTCTTATCTCCAGTTAACTACCAGAAAACCAGAAGTGGAGCTGTGGCTCAAGTGGTAGAGCACTAGCCTTTAGCAAAAGAAACTCAAGGACAGCCCAGAGTTCAAACCCTAGGATAGCAGGAGAGGAGGAAGAGGAAGAGGAAGAGGAGGAGGGAGGGGAGGGGGGGGGAGGAAGAGGGAGGAGGGGGGGAAGGGGAGGGGAGGAGGGGGAGGGGGAGGAGGGGAGAGGGGAGGGGGGGGAGGGGGGAGGAGGGGGAGGGGGGAGGGGAGGGGAGGGGAGGGGAGGGGGGAGGGGGAGGGGAGGGGAGGGGGGGAGGGGAGGGGGAGGGGGAGGGGAAGAA
>NW_025961078.1:0-49785 GCF_023159225.1 Perognathus longimembris pacificus
AACTCCTCAGAAGAATCTGATTTGTGGTGAGGGGAGAGAGATAAAAGCTCATTTAGGAACGACATGAACATGCTGCTTAGGTAGCTGTTTATCAGTAAATATCTCCACTGAGATTAAGAAAAGCAGTAGCTTAATAAATTAAGTACTTCCTGGTATGGTTACTCTACTGGTAACTCCCCAAAAGGATCTGGATTGTGGTGAGGGAACAGAGAAAAGAGCTCATTTAGGACCTGCACTTACGAAGGGGTTAGGCAGCTGTATATCAGGGAGTAAACCTTCTGAGAATAAAAACAGCTGGAGCTTGTTACGGTAATTACACAGGGGAAAGGATAATGTACTGGGAACTCCTCAGAAGAATCTGATTTGTGGTGACGTGAGAGAGATAAAAGCTCATTTAGGAACGACATGACCATGCTGCGTAGGTAGCTGTTTATCAGTAAATATCTCCACTGAGATTAAGAAAAGCAGTAGCTTAATAAATTAAGTACTTCCTGGGATGGTTACTGTACTGGTAACTCCCCAAAAGAATCTGGATTGTGTTGAGGGAACAGAGAAAAAAGCTCATTTAGGACCTGCACTTACGAAGGGGGTAGGCAGCTGTATATCAGGGAATAAACCTGCTACGAATGAAAACAGCTGTTTCTTGTTAAGGTAATTACACAGTGGAAAGGATAATGTACTGGGAACTCCTCAGAAGAATCTGATTTGTGGTGAGGGGAGCGAGATAAAATCTCATTTATGAACGACATGAACATGCTCCTCTAGGTAGCTGTTTATCAGTAAATATCTCCACTGAGATTAAAAAAAGCAGTAGCTTAATAAATTAAGTACTTCCTGGTATGGTTACTGTACTGGTAACTCCCCAAAAGAATCTGGATTGTGGTGAGGGAACCTTCTGAGAATAAAAACAGCTGGAGCTTGTTAAGGTAATTACACACGGGAAAGGATAATGTACTGGGAAATCCTCAGAAGAATCTGATTTGTGGTGAGGGGAGGGGAGAGAGATAAAAGCTCATTTAGGAACGACATGAACATGCTGCGTAGGTAGCTGTTTATCAGGAAATATCTCCAATGAGATTATGAAAAGCAGTAGCTTAATAAATTAAGTACTTCCTGGTATGGTTACTGTACTGGTAACTCACCAAAAGAATCTGGATTTTGTGAGGGAACAGAGAAAAAAAGCTCATTTAGGACCTGCACTTACGAAGGGGGTAGGCAGCTGTATATCAGGGAGTAAACCTTCTGAGAATAAAAACAGCTGGAGCTTGTTAGGGTAATTACACAGGGGAAAGGATATTGTACTGGGAACTCCTCAGAAGAATCTGATTTGTGGTGAGGGGAGAGAGATAAAAGCTCATTTAGGAACGACATGAACATGCTGCGTAGGGAGCTGTTTATCAGTAAATATCTCCACTGAGATTAAGAAAAGCAGTAGCTTAATAAATTAAGTACTTCCTGGTATGGTTACTGTACTGGTAACACCCCAAAGAATTTGGATTGTGGTGAGGGAACAGAGAAAAAACCTCATTTAGGACCTGCACTTACGATGGGGGTAGGCAGCTGTATATCAAGGAGTAAACCTTCTGAGAATAAAAACAGCTGGAGCTTGTTATGGGAATTACACAGGGGAAAGGATAATGTACTGGGAACTCCTCAGAAGAATCTGATTAGTGGTGAGGGGAGAGAGATAAAAGCTCATTTAGGAACGACATGAACATGCTGCGTACATAGCTGTTTATCAGTAAATATCTCCACTGAGATTAAGAAAAGCAGTAGCTTAATAAATTAAGAACTTCCTGGTATGGTTACTGTACTGGTAACTCCCCAAAAGAATCTGGATTGTGGTGAGGGAACAGAGAAAAAAGCTCATTTAGGATCTGCAATTACGAAGGGGGTAGGCAGCTGTTTACCAGGGAGTAAACCTTCTGAGAATAAAAACAGCTGGAGCTTGTTAAGGTAATTACACAGGGGAAAGGATAATGTACTGGGAACTCCTCAGAAGAATCTGATTTGTGGTGAGGGGAGAGAGATAAAAGCTCATTTAGGAACGACATGAACATGCTGCGTAGGTAGCTGTTTATCAGTAAATATCTCCACTGAGATTAAGAAAAGCAGTTGCTTAATAAATTAAGTAATTCCTGGTATGGTTACTGTACTGGTAACTCGCCAAAAGAATCTGGATTGTGGTGAGCGAACAGAGAAAAAAGCTCATTTAGGACCTGCAGTTACGAAGGAGGTAGGCAGCTGTATATCAGGGAGTTAACCTTCTGAGAATAAAAAACAGCTGGAGCTTGTTAAGGTAATTACACAGGGGAAAGGATAATGTACTGGGAACTCCTCAGAAGAATCTGATTTGTGGTGAGGGGAGAGAGATAAAAGCTCATTTATGAACGACTTGAACATGCTGCGTACATAGCTGTTTATCAGTAAATATCTCCACTGAGATTAAGAAAAGCAGTCGCTTAATAAATTAAGTACTTCCTGGTATGGTTACTGTATTGGTAACTCCCCAAAAGAATCTGGATTGTGGTGAGGGAACAGAGAAAAAAGCTCATTTAGGACCTGCACATAAAAAGGGGGTAGGCAGCTGTATATCAGGGAGTAAACCTTCTGAGAATAAAAACAGCTGGAGCTTGTTAAGGTAATTACACAGTTTAAAGGACAATATACTGGGAACTCCTCAGAAGAATCTGATTTGTGGTGAGGGGAGAGAGATAAAAGCTCATTTAGGAACGACATGAACATGCTGGGTAGGTAGCTGTTCATCAGTAAATATCTCCACTGAGATTAAGAAAAGCAGTAGCTTAATAAATTAAGTACTTCCTGGTATGGTTACTGTACTGGTAACTCCCCAAAATAATCTGAATTGTGGTGAGGGAACAGAGAAAAAAAGCTCATTTAGGACCTGCACTTACGAAGGGGGTAGGCAGCTGTATAACAGGGAGTAAACCTTCTGAGAATAAAAACAGCTGGAGATTGTTAAGGTAATTACACAGGGGAAAGGATAATGTACTGGGAACTCCTCAGAAGAATCTGATTTGTGGTGAGGGGGAGAGAGATAAAAGCTCATTAGGAACGACATGAACATGCTGCGTACATAGCTGTTTATTAGTAAATATCTCCAATGAGATTAAGAAAAGCAGTAGCTTAATAAATTAAGTATTCCTGGTATGGTTACTGTACTGGTAACCCCCGAAAAGAATCTGGATTGTGGTGAGGGAACAGAGAAAAAAGCTCATTTAGGACCTGCACTTACGAAGGGGTAGGCAGCTGTATATCAGGAAATAAACCTTCTACGAATGAAAACAGCTGTTGCTTGTTAAGGTAATTACACAGGGGAAAGGATAATGTACTGGGAACTCCTCAGAAGAATCTGATTTGTGGTAAGGGGAGCGAGATAAAATCTCATTTATGAACCACATGAACATGCTGCTCTAGGTAGCTGTTTATCAGTAAATATCTCCACTGAGTTTAAAAAAAGCAGTAGCTTAATAAATTAAGTACTTCCTGGTATGGTTACTCTACTGGTAACTCCCCAAAAGAATCTGGATTGTGGTGAGTGAACAGAGAAAATAGCTCATTTAGGACCTGCACTTAGGAAGGGGGTAGGCAGCTGTATATCAGGGAGTAAACCTTCTGAGAATAAAAACAGCTGGAGCTTGTTAAGGTAATTACACAGGGGAAAGGATAATGTACTGGGAACTCCTCAGAAGAATCTGATTTGTGGTGAGTGGAGAGAGATAAAAGCTCATTTAGGAACGACATGAACATGCTGCGTAGGTAGCTGTTTATCAGTAAATATCTCCACTGAGATTAAGAAAAGCAGTAGCTTAATAAGTTAAGTACTTCCTGGTATGGTTACTGTACTTGTAACTCCCCAAAAGAATCTGGATTGTGGTGAGGGAAGAGAGAAAAAAAGCTCATTTAGGACCTGCAATTACGAAGGGGGTAGGCAGCTGTATATCACTTAGTAAACCTTCTGAGAATAAAAACAGCTGGAGCTTGTTAAGGTAATTATACAGGGGAAAGGATAATGTACTGGGAACTCCTCAGAAGAATCTGATTTGTGGTGAGGGGAGAGAGATAAAAGCTCATTTTGGAACGACATGAACATGCTGCGTAGGTAGCTGTTTATCAGTAAATATCTCCACTGAGATTAAGAAAAGCAGTAGCTTAATAAATTAAGTACTTCCTGGTATGGTTACTGTACTGGTAACTCCCCAAAAGAATCTGGATTGTGGTGAGGGAACAGAGAAAAAAGCTCATTTAGGACCTGCACTTACGAATGGGGTATGCAGCTGTATATCAGGGAGTAAACCTTCTGAGAATAAAAACAGCTGGAGCTTGTTAAGGTAATTGCACAGGGGAAAGGATAATGTACTGGGAACTCCTCAGAAGAATCTGATTTATGGTGAGGGGAGAGAGATAAAAGCTCATTTAGGAACGACATGTACATGATGCGTAGGTAGCTGTTTATCAGTAAATATCTCCACTGAGATTAAGAAAAGCAGTAGCTTAATAAATTAAGTACTTCCTGGAATGGTTACTGTACTGGTAACTCCCCAAAAGAATCTGGATTGTGGTGAGGCAACAGAGAAAAAAGCTCATTTAGGACCTGCACTTACCAAGTGGGTAGGCAGCTGTATATCAGGGAGTAAATCTTCTGAGAATAAAAACAGCTGGAGCTTGTTAAGGTAATTACACAGGGGAAAGGATAATGTACTGGGAACTCCTCAGAAGATTCTGATTTGTGGTGAGGGGAGAGAGATAAAAGCTCATTTATGAACGAGATGACCATGAAGGGTAGGGAGCTGTTTATCAGTAAATATCTCCACTGAGATTAAGAAAAGCAGTAGCTTAATAAATTAAGTACTTCCTGGTATGGTTACTGTACTGGCAACTCCCCAAAAGAATCTGGATTGTGGGTGAGTAAACCTTCTGAGAATAAAAACAGTTGGAG
Organism: Perognathus longimembris pacificus; assembly: GCF_023159225.1. Taxonomy (NCBI): domain Eukaryota; kingdom Metazoa; phylum Chordata; class Mammalia; order Rodentia; family Heteromyidae; genus Perognathus; species Perognathus longimembris. The sequence goes on from NW_025961078.1 coordinate 4,961, forward strand.
CTTGTTAAGGTAATTACACAGGGGAAAGGATAATGTACTGGGAAATCCTCAGAAGAATCTGATTTGTGGTGAGGGGAGAGAGATAAAAGCTCATTTAGGAACGACATGAACATGCTGCGTAGGTAGCTGTTTATCAGTAAATATCTCCACGGAGATTAACAAAAGCAGTAGCTTAATAAATTAAGTACTTCCCGGTATGGTTACTGTACTGGGAACTCCCCAAAAGAATCAGGATTGTGGTGAGGGAAAAGAGAAAAAAGCTCATTTAGGACCTGCACTTACGATGGGGGTAGGCAAGCTGTATATCAGGGAGTATCGCTTCTGAGAATAAAAACAGCTGGAGCTTGTTAAGGTAATTACACAGGGGAAAGGATAATGTACTGGGAACTCCTCATATGAATCTGATTTGTGGTGAGGGTAGAGAGATAAAAGCTCATTTAGGAACGACATGAACATGCTGCATACGTAGCTGTTTATCAGTAAATATCTCCACTGAGATAAAGAAAAGCGGTAGCTTAATAAATTAAGTACTTCCTGGTATGGATACTGTACTGGTAACTCCCCAAAAGAATATGGATTATGGAGAGGGAACAGAGAAAAAAGCTCATTTAGGAACGACATGAACATGCTGCGTAGGTAGCTGTTTATCAGTAAATATATCCACTGAGATTAAGAAAAGCAGTAGCTTAATAAATTAAGTACTTCCTGGTATGGTTACTGTACTGGTAACTCCCCAAAAGAATCTGGATTGTGGTGAGGGAAGAGAGAAAAAAGCTCATTTAGGACCTGCACTTACGAAGGGGGTAGGCAGCTGTATATCAGGGAGTAAACCTTCTGAGAATAAAAACAGCTGGAGCTTGTTAAGGTAATTATACAGGGGAAAGGATAATGTACAGGGAACTCCTCAGAAGAATCTGATTTGTGGTGAGGGGAGAGAGATAAAAGCTCATTTAGGAACGACATGAACATGCTGCGTAGGTAGCTGTTTATCAGTAAATATCTCCACTGAGATTAAGAAAAGCAGTAGCTTAATAAATTAAGTACTTCCTGGTATGGTTACTGTACTGGTAACTCCCCAAAAGAATCTGGATTGTGGTGAGGGAACAGAGAAAAAAGCTCATTTAGGACCTGCACTTACGAATGGGGTAGGCAGCTGTATATCAGGGAGTAAACCTTCTGAGAATAAAAACAGCTGGAGCTTGTTAAGGTAATTGCACAGGGGAAAGGATAATGTACTGGGAACTCCTCAGAAGAATCTGATTTATGGTGAGGGGAGAGAGATAAAAGCTCATTTAGGAACGACATGTACATGCTGCGTAGGTAGCTGTTTATCAGTAAATATCTCCACTGAGATTAAGAAAAGCAGTAGCTTAATAAATTAAGTACTTCCTGGAATGGTTACTGTACTGGTAACTCCCCAAAAGAATCTGGATTGTGGTGAGGGAACAGAGAAATAAGCTCATTTAGGACCTGCACTTACCAAGTGGGTAGGCAGCTGTATATCAGGGAGTAAATCTTCTGAGAATAAAAACAGCTGGAGCTTGTTAAGGTAATTACACAGGGGAATGGATAATGTACTGGGAACTCCTCAGAAGATTCTGATTTGTGGTGAGGGGAGAGAGATAAATGCTCATTTATGAACGAGATGACCATGAAGCGTAGGTAGCTGTTTATCAGTAAATATCTCCACTGAGATAAAGAAAAGCAGTAGCTTAATAAATTAAGTACTTCCTGGTATGGTTACTGTACTGGTACCTCCCCAAAAGAATCTGGATTGTGGTGAGTAAACCTTCTGAGAATAAAAAAAGCTGGAGCTTGTTAAGGTAATTACACAGGGGCAAGGATAATGTACTGGGAAATCCTCAGATGAATCTGATTTGTGGTGAGGGTAGAGAGATAAAAGCTCATTTAGGAACGACATGAACATGCTGCATACGTAGCTGTTTATCAGAAAATATCTCCACTGAGATTAAGAAAAGCAGTAGCTTAATAAATTAAGTACTTCCTGGTATGGTTACTGTACTGGTAACTCCCCAAAAGAATCTGGATTGTGGTGAGGGAAGAGAGAAAAAAGCTCATTTAGGACCGGCACTTACGAAGGGGGTAGGCAGCTGTATATCAGGGAGTAAACCTTCTGAGAATAAAAACAGCTGGAGCTTCTTAAGGTAATTACACAGGGGAAAGGATAATGTACTGGGAACTCCTAAGAAGATTCTAATTTGTGGTGAGGGGAGAGAGATAAAAGCTCATTTATGAACGAGATGACCATGCTGCGTAGGTAGCTGTTTATCAGTAAATATGTCCACTGAGATTAAGAAAAGCAGTAGCTTAATAAATTAAGTACTTCCTGGTATGGTTACTGTACTGGTAACTCCCCAAAAGAATCTGGATTGTGGTGAGAAAACATTCTGAGAATGAAAACAGCTGGAGCTTGTTAAGGTAATTACACAGGGGAAAGGATAATGTACTGGGAAATCCTCAGAAGAATCTGATTTGTGCTGAAGGGAGAGAGATAAAAGCTCATTTAGGAACGACATGAACATGCTGCGTAGGTAGCTGTTTATCAGTAAATATCTCCACTGAGATTAAGAAAAGCAGTAGCTTAATAAATTAAGTACTTCCTGGTATGGTTACCGTACTGGTAACTCCCCAAAAGAACCTGGATTGTGGTGAGGGAACAGAGAAAAAAGCTCATTTAGGACCTGCACTTACGAAGGGGTTAGGCATCTGTATATCAGGGAGTAAACCTTCTGAGAATAAAAACAGCTGGAGCTTGTTAAGGTAATTACACAGGGGAAAGTATCATGTACTGGGAACTCCTCAGAAGAATCTGATTTGTGGTGAGGGGAGAGAGATAAAAGCTCATTTAGGAACGACATAAACATGCTGCGTAGGTAGCTGTTGAACAGTAAATATCTCCACTGAGATTAAGCAAAGCAGTAGCTTAATAAATTAAGTACTTCCTGGTATGGTTACTGTACTGGAAACTCCCCAAAAGAATCTGGATTGTGGTGAGGGAACAGAGAAAAAAGCACATTTAGGACCTGCACTTACGAAGGGGGTAGGCAGCTGTATATCAGGGAGTAAAGCTTCTGAGAATAAAAACAGCTGGAGCTTATTAAGTTAATTACACAGGGGAAAGGATAATGTACTGGGAACTCCTCAGAAGATTCTGATTTGTGGTGAGGGGAGAGAGATAAAAGCTCATTTATGTACGAGATGACCATGCTGCGTAGGTAGCTGTTTATCAGTAAATATCTCCACTGAGATTAAGTAAAGCAGTAGTTTAATAAATTAAGTACTTCCTGGTATGGTTACTGTACTGGGAACTCCCCAAAAGAATCTGGATTGTGGTGAGTAAACCTTCTTAGAAAAAAACAGCTGGAACTTGTTAAGGTAATTACACAGGGGAAAGGATAATGTACTGGGAAATCCTCAGAAGAATCTGATTTGTGGTGAGGGGAGAGAGATAAAAGCTCATTTAGGAACGACAGGAACATGCTGCGTAGGTAGCTGTTTATCAATAAATATCTCCACTGAGATTAAGAAATGCAGTAGCTTAATAAATTAAATACTTCCTGGTATGGTTACCGTACTGGTAACTCCCAAAAAGAACCTGGATTGTGGTGAGGGAACAGAGAAAAAAGCTCATTTAGGACCTGTACTTACGAAGGGGGTAGGCAGCTGTATATCAGGGAGTATCGCTTCTGAGAATAAAAACAGCTGGAGCTTGTTAAGGTAATTACACAGGGGAAAGGATAATGTACTGGGAACTCCTCAGAAGAATCTGATTTCTGGTGAGCGGACAGAGATAAAGGCTCATTTAGGAACGACATGAACATGCTGCATTCGTAGCTGTTTATCAGTAAATATCTCCACTGAGATTAAGAAAAGCAGTACCTTAATATATTAAGTACTTCCTGGTATGGATACTATACTGGTAACTCCCCAAAAGAATCTGGATTGTGGTGAGGGAACAGAGAAAAAAGCTCATTTAGGACCTGCACTTACGAAAGGGGTAGGCAGCTGTATATCAGGGAGTAAAGCTTCTGAGAATAAAAACAGCTGGAGCTTATTAAGGTAATTACACAGGGGAAAGGATAATGTACTGGGAACTCCTCAGAAGTTTCTGATTTGTGGTGAGGGGAGAGAGATAAAAGCTCATTTATGAACGAGATGAACATGCTCTGTAGGTAGCTGTTTATCAGTAAATATCTCCACTGAGATTAAGAAAAGCAGTAGCTTAATAAATTAAGTACTTCCTGGTATGGTTACTGTACTGGTAACTCCCCAAAAGAATCTGGATTGTGGTGAGGGAACAGAGAAAAAAGCTCATTTAGGACCTGCACTTACGAAGGGGGTAGGCAGTTTTATATCAGGGAGTAAACCTTCTGAGAGTAAAAACAGCAGGAGCTTGTTAAGGTAATTACACAGGGGAAAGGATAATGTACTGGGAACTCCTCAGAAGAATCTGATTTGTGGTGAAGGGAGAGATAAAAGCTCATTTATTAACGACATGAACATGCTGCATACGTAGCTGTTTATCAGTAAATATCTCCACTGAGATTAAGAAAAGCAGTAGCTTAATAAATTAAGTACTTCCTGGTATGGATACTGTACTGGTAACTCCCCAAAAGAATCTGGATTGTGGTGAGGGAACAGAGAAAAAAGCTCATTTAGAAACGACATGTACATGCTGCGTAGGTAGCTGTTTATCAGTAAATATCTCCACTGAGATTAAGAAAAGCAGTAGCTTAATAAATTAAGTACTTCCTGGTATGGTTACTGTACTGCTAACTCCCCAAAAGAATCTGGATTGTGGTGAGGGAACAGAGAAAAAAGCTCATTTAGGACCTGCACTTACGAAGGGGGTAGGCAATTGTATATCAGGGAGTAAACCTTCTGAGAATAAAAACAGCTGGTGCTTGTTAAGGTAATTACACAGGGGAAAGGATAATGTACTGGGAACTCCTCAGAAGAATCTGATTTGTGGTGAGGGGAGAGAGATAAAAGCTCATTTAGGAACGACATGAATATGCTGCGTAGGTAGCTGTTTATCAGTAAATATCTCCACTGAGATTAAGAAAAGCAGTAGCTTAATAAATTAATTACTTCTTGGTATGTTTACTGTACTGGTAACTCCCCAAAAGAATCTGGATTGTGGTGAGGGAACAGAGAAAAAAGCTCATTTAGGACCTGCACTTACGAAGGGTTAGGCAGCTGTATATCAGGGAGTAAACCTTCTGAGAATAAAAACAGCTGGAGCTTGTTAAGGTAATTACACAGGGGAAAGGATAATGTACTGGGAACTCCTCAGAAGAATCTTATTTGTGGTGAGGGGAGAGAGATTAAAGCTCATTTAGGAACGACATGAACATGCTGCGTACGTAGCTGTTTATCAGTAAATATCTCCACTGAGATTAAGAAAAGCAGTAGCTTAATAAATTACGTACTTCCTGGTATGGTTACTGTACTGGTACCTCCCCAAAAGAACCTGGATTGTGGTGAGCGAACAGAGAAAAAAGCTCATTTAGGACCTGCACTTACGAAGGGTGTAGGCAGCTGTATATCAGGGAGTAAACCTTCTGAGAATAAAAACAGCTGGAGCTTGTTAAGGTAATTACACAGTGGAAAGGATAATGTACTGGGAACTCCTCAGAAGAATCTTATTTGTGGTGAGGGGAGAGAGATAAAAGCTCATTTAGGAACGACATGAACATGCTGCGTACGTAGCTGTTTATCAGTAAATATCTCCACTGAGATTAAGAAAATCAGTAGCTTAATAAATTAAGAACTTCCTGGTATGCTTACTGTACTGGTAACTCCCCAAATGTATCTGGATTGTGGTGAGGGAACAGAGAAAAAAGCTCATTTAGGACCTGCACTTACGAAGGTTTAGGCAGCTGTATATCAGGGAGTAAACCTTCTGAGAATAAAAACAGCTGGAGCTTGTTAAGGTAATTACACAGGGGAAAGGATAATGTATTGGGAACTCCTCAGAAGAATTTGATTTGTGGTGAGGGGAGAGAGATAAAAGCTCATTTAGGAACGACATGAACATGCTGCATAGGTAGCTGTTTATCAGTAAATATCTCCACTGAGATTAAGAAAATCAGTAGCTTAATAAATTAAGAACTTCCTGGTATGGTTACTGTACTGGTAACTCCCCAAAAGTATCTGGATTGTGGTGAGGGAACAGAGAAAAAAGCTCATTTAGGACCTGCAATTACGAAGGGGGTAGGCAGCTGTATATCAGGGAGTAAACCTTCTGAGAATAAAAACAGCGGGAGCTTGTTAAGGTAATTACACAGGGGAAAGGATAATGTACTGGGAACTCCTCATAAGAATCTGATTTGTGATGAGGGGAGAGAGATAAAAGCTCATTTAGGAACGACATGAACATGCTGCTTAGGTAGCTGTTAATCAGGAAATATCTCCACTGAGTTTAAGAAAAGCAGTAGCTTAATAAATTAAGTACTTCCTGGTTTGGTAACTGTACTGGTAACTCCCGAAAAGAATCTGGATTGTGGTGAGGGAACAGAGAAAAAAGCTAATTTAGGATCTTCACTTACAAAGGGGGTAGGCAGCTGTATATCAGGGAGTAAACCTTCTGAGAATAAAAACAGCTGGAGCTTGTTAAGGTAATTACACAGGGGAAAGGATAATGTACTGGGAACTCCTCAGAAGAATCTGATTTGTGGTGTGGGGAGAGAGATAAAAGCTCATTTAGGAACGAAATGAACATGCTGCGTCGGTAGCTGTTTATCAGTAAATATCTCCACTGAGATTAAGAAAATCAGTAGCTTAAGAAATTTCGTACTGCCTGGTATGGTTACTGTACTGGTACCTCCCCAAAAGAACCTGGATTGTGGTGAGGGAACAGAGAAAAAAGCTCATTTAGGACCTGCACTTACGAAGGGGGTAGGCAGCTGTATATCAGGGAGTAAACCTTCTGAGTATAAAAACAGCTGTAGCTTGTTAAGGTAATTACACAGGGAAATATAATGTACTGGGAACTCCTCAGAAGAATCTGATTTGTGGTGAGGGGAGAGAGACAAAAGCACTTTTAGGAACGACATGAACATGCTGCGTAGGTAGCTGTTTATCAGTAAATATCTCCACTGAGATTATGAAAAGCAGTAGCTTAATAAATTAAGTACTTCCTGGTATGGTTACTGTACTGGTAAGTCCCCAAAAGAATCTGGATTGTGGTGAGGGAACAGAGAAAAAACCTCATTTTGGACCTGCACTTACGAAGGGGTTAGGCAGCTGTATATCAGGGAGTAAACCTATGAGAATAAAAACAGCTGGAGCTTGTTAAGGTAATTACACAGGGGAAAGGATACTGTACTGGGAACTCCTCAGAAGAATCTGATTTGTGGTGACGGGAGAGAGATAAAAGCTCATTTAGGAACGACATGAACATGCTGCGTATGTAGCTGTTTATCAGTAAATATCTCCACTGAGATTAAGAAAAACAGTAGCTTAATTAATTAAGTACTTCCTGGTATGGTTACGCTCCTGGTAACTCTCCAAAAGAATATGGATTGTAGTGAGGGAACAGAGAAAAAAGCTCATTTAGGACCCGCACTTACGAAGGTGGTAGGCAGCTGTATATCCGGGAGTAAACCTTCTGAGAGTAAAAACAGCTGGAGCTACTTAAAGTAATTACACAGGGGAAAGGATAATGTACTGGGAACAATTCCGAAGAATCTGATTTGTGGTTAGGGGAGAGAGATAAATGCTCATTTAGGAACGACATGAACATGCTGCGTAGGTAGCTGTTTATCAGTAAATATCTCCACTGAGATTAAGAAAAGCAGTAGCTTAATAAATTAAGTACTTCCTGGTATGGTTACTGTACTGGTAACTCCCCAAAAGAATCTGGATTGTGGTGAGGGAACAGAGAAAAAAGCTCATTTAGGACCTGCACTTACGAAGGGGGTAGGCAGCTGTATATCAGGGAGTAAACCTTCTGAGAATAAAATCAGCTGGAGCTTGTTAAGGTAATTACACAGGGGAAAGGATAATGTACTGGGAACTCCTCAGAAGAATCTGATTTGTGGTGAGGGTAGAGAGATAAAAGCTCATTTAGGAACAACATGAACATGCTGCGTAGGTAGCTGTTTATCAGTAAATATCTCCACTGAGATTAAGAAAAGCAGTAGCTTAATAAATTAAGTACTTCCTGGTATGGTTACTGTACTAGGAACTCCCCAAAAGAATCTGGATTGTGGTGAGGGAACAGAGAAAAAAGCTCATTTAGGACCTGCACTTACAAAGGGGGTAGGCAGCTGTATATCAGGGAGTAAACATTCTGAGAATAAAAACAGCTGGAGCTTGTTAAGGTAATTACACAGGGGAAAGGATAATGTACTGGGAACTCCTCAGAAGAATCTGATTTGTGGTGAGGGGAGAGAGATAAAAGCTCATTTAGGAACGAAATGAACATGCTGCGTAGGTAGCTGTTTATCAGTAAATATCTCCACTGAGATTAAGAAAAGCAGTAGCTTAATAAATTAAGTATTCCTGGTATGGTTACTGTACTGGTAACTCCCAAAAGAATCTGGATTGTGGTGAGGGAACAGAGAAAAAACCTCATTTAGGACCTGCACTTTCGAAGGGGGTAGGCAGCTGTATATCAGGGAGTAAACCTTCTGAGAATAAAAACAGCTGGAGCTTGTTAAGGTAATTACACAGGGGAAAGGATAATGTACTGGGAACTCCTCAGAAGAATATGATTTGTGGTGAAGGGAGAGAGATAAAAGCTCATTAAGAACGACATGAACATGCTGCGTAGGTAGCTGTTTATCAGTAAATATCTCCACTGAGATTAAGAAAAGCAGTAACTTAAAAAATTTAGTACTTCCTGGTATGGTTACTCTACTGGTAACTCCCTAAAAGAATCTGGATTGTGGTGAGGGAGCAGAGAAAAAAGCTCATTTAGGACCTGCACTTACGAAGGGGGTAGGCAGCTGGATATCAGGGAGTAAACCTTTTGAGAATAAAAACAGCTGGAGCTTGTTAAGGTAATTACACAGGGGAACGGATAATGTACTGGAAACTCCTCAGAAGAATCTGATTTGTGGTGAGGGGAGAGAGATAAAAGCTCATTTAGGAACGACTTGAACATGCTGCGTAGGTAGCTGTTTATCAGTAAATATCTCCACTGAGATTAAGAAAAGCAGTAGCTTAATAAATTAAGTACTTCCTGGTATGGTTACTGTACTGGTAACTCCCCAAAAGAATCTGGATTGTGGTGAGGGAACAGAGAAAAAAGCTCATTTAGGACCTGCACTTACGAAGGGGGTAGGCAGCTGTATATCAGGGAGTAAACCTTCTGAGAATAAAAACAGCTGTAGCTTCTTAAGGTAATTACACAGTGGAAAGGATAATGTACTGGGAACTCCTCAGAAGAATCTGATTAGTGGTGAGGGGAGAGAGATAAAAGCTCATTTAGGAACGACATGAACATGCTGCGTAGGTAGCTGTTTATCAGTAAATATCTCCACTGAGATTAAGAAAAGCAGTAGCTTAATAAATTAAGTACTTCCTGGTATTGTTACTGTACTGGTAACTCCCCAAAAGAATCTGGATTGTGGTGAGGGAACAGAGAAAAAAGCTCATTTAGGACCTGCACCTACGAAGGGGGTAGGCAGCTGTATATCAGTTAGTGAACCTTCTGAGAATAAAAACAGCTGGAGCTTGTTAAGGTAATTACACAGAGGAAAGGATAATGTACTGGGAACTCCTCCGAAGAATCTGAATTGTGGTGAGGGGAGAGAGATAAAAGCTCATTTACTAACGACATGAACATGCTGCGTACATAGCTGTTTATCAGTAAATATCTCCACTGAGATTAATAAAAGCAGTAGCTTAATAAATTAAGTACTTCCTGGTATGGTTACTGTACTGGTAACTCCCCAAAAGAATCTGGATTGTGGTGAGGGAACAGAGAAAAAAGCTCATTTAGGACCTGCACATACGAAGGGGGTAGGCAGTTGTATATCAGGGAGTTAACCTTCTGAGAATAAAAACAGCTGGAGCTTGTTAAGGTAATTACACAGGGGAAAGGATAATGTACTGGGAACTCCTCAGAAGAATCTGATTTGTGGTGAGGGAATAGACATAAAAGCTCATTTAGGAACGACATGAACATGCTGCGTAGGTAGCTGTTTATCAGTAAATATCTCCACTGAGATTAAGAAAAGCAGTAGCTTAATAAATTAAGTACTTCCTGGTATGGTAACTGTACTGGTAACTCCCCAAAAGAATCTGGATTGTGGTGAGGGAACAGAGAAAAAAGCTCATTTAGGACCTGCACTTACGAAGGGGGTAGGCAGCTCTATATCAGGGAGTAAACCTTCTGAGAATAAAAACAGATGGAGCATGTTAAGGTAATTACACAGGGGAAAGGATAATGTACTAGGAACTTCTCAGAAGAATCTGATTTGTGGTGAGGGGAGAGAGATAAAAGCTCATTTAGGAACGACATGAACATGCTGCGTACGTAGCTGTTTATCAGTAAATATCACCACTGAGATTAAGAAAAGCAGTAGCTTAATAAATTAAGTACTTCCTGGTATGGTTACTGTACTGGTAACTCCCGAAAAGAATCTGGATTGTGGTGAGGGAACAGAGAAAAAAGCTCATTTAGGACCTGCACTTACGAAGGGGGTAGGCAGCTGTATATCAGGGAGTAAACCTTCTGAGAATAAAAACAGCTGGAGCTTGTTAATGTAATTACACAGGGGAAAGGATAATGTACTGGGAACTCCTCAGAAGAATCTGATTTGTGGTGAGGGGAGAGAGTTAAAAGCTCATTTAGGAACGACATGAACATGCTGTGTATGTAGCTGTTTATCAGTAAATATCTCCACTGTGATTAAGAAAATCAGTAGCTTAATAAACTAAGTACTTCGTGCTATGGTTACTGTACTGGTACCTCCCCAAAAGAATCTGGATTGTGGTGAGGGAACAAAGAAAAATGATCATTTAGGACCTGCACTTACGAAGGGGGTAGGCAGCTGTATATCAGGAAGTATCCCTTCTGACAATAAAAACAGCTGGAGCTCGTTAAGGTAATTACACAGGGGAAAGGATAATGTACTGGGAAATCCTCAGAAGAATCTGATTTGTGGTGAGGGGAGAGAGATAAAAGCTCATTTAGGAATGACATGAACATACAGCGTAGGTAGCTGTTTATCAGTAAATATCTCCACTGAGATTACCAAAAGCTGTACCTTAATAAATTAAGTACTTCCTGGTATGGTTATTGTACTGGTAACTCCCCAAAAGAATCTGGATTGTGGTGAGGGAAAAGAGAAAAAAGCTCATTTAGGACCTGCACTTACGAAGGGTGTAGGCAGCTGTATATCAGGGAGTATCCCTTCTAAGAATAAAAACAGCTGGAGTTTGTTAAGTTAATTACACAGGGGAAAGGATAATGTACTGGGAACTCCTCAGAAGATTGTGATTTGTGGTGAGTGGATTCAGATAAAAGTTCATATAGGAACGACGTGAACATGCTGCGTAGGTAGCTGTTTATCAGTAAATATCTCCACTGAGATTAAAAAAAGCTGTAGCTTAATAAATTAAGTACTTCCTGGTATGGTTACTGTACTGGTAACTCCCCAAAAGAATCTGGATTGTGGTGAGGGAACAGACAAACAAGCACATTTAGGAACTGCACTTACCAAGGGGGTTGGCAGCTGTATATCAGGGAGTAAACCTTCTGAGAATAAAAACAGCTGGAGCTTGTTAAGGTAATTACACAGGGGAAAGGATAATGTACTGGGAACTCCTCAGAAGAATATGATCTGTGGTGAGGGGAGAGAGATAAAAGCTCATTTAGGAACGATATGAACATGCTGCGTAGGTAGCTGTTTATCAGTAAATATCTCCACTGAGTTTAAGAAAAGCAGTAGCTTAATATATTAAGTACTTCCTGGTATGGTTACTGTACTGGTAACTCCCCAAAGGAATCTGGATTGTGGTGAGGGAACAGAGAAAAAAGCTCATTTAGGACTTGCACTTACGAAGGGGGTAGGCAGCTTATATCAGGGAGTATCCCTTCTAAGAATAAAAACAGCTTTAGCTTGTTAAGGTAATTACACAGGGGAAAGGATAATGTACTGGGAACTCCTCAGAAGAATGTGATTTGTGGTGAGGGGATTCAGATAAAAGTTCATATAGGAACAACATGAACATGCTGCGTAGGTAGCTGTTTATCAGTAAATATCTCCACTGAGATTAAAAAAAGCTTACCTTAATAAATTAAATACTTCCTGCTATGGTTACTGTACTGGTAACTCCCCAAAGGAATCTGGATTGTGGTGAGGGAACAGAGAAAAAAGCTCATTTAGGACTTGCACTTACGAAGGGGTTATGCAGCTGTATATCAGGGAGTATCCCTTCTGAGAATAAAAACAGCTGGAGCTTGTTAAGGTAATTACACAGGGGAAAGGATAATGTACTGGGAACTCCTCAGAAGAATCTGATTTGTGGTGAGGGGATTCAGATAAAAGTTCATATAGGAACGACATGAACTTGCTGCGTAGGTAGCTGTTTATCAGTAAATATCTCCACTGAGTTTAAGAAAAGCAGTAGCTTAATAAATTAAGTACTTCCTGGTATGGTTACTGTACTGGTAACTTGCCAAAAGAATCTGGATTGTGGTGAGTGAACAGAGAAAAAAGCTCATTTAAGACCTGCACTTACGAAGGGCGTCGGCAGGTATATATCAGGGAGTATCCCTTCTGAGAATAAAAACAGCTGGAGCTTGTTAAGGTAATTAGACAGGGGAACGGATAATGTACTGGGAACTCCTCAGAAGAATCTGATTTGTGGTGAGGGGAGAGAGATAAAAGCTCATTTAAGAACGAGATTAAAATGCTGCATAGGAAGCTGTTTATGAGTAAATATCTCCACTGAGATTAAGAAAAGCAATAGCTTAATAAATTAAGTACTTCCTGGTATGGTTCTTGTACTGGTTACACCCCAAAAGAATCTGGATTGTGGTGATGGAACAGAGAAAGAATCTCATTTAGGACCTGCACTTACGAAGGGGGTAGGCAACTGTATATCAGGGAGTAAACCTTCTCAGAATAAAAACAGCTAGAACTTGTTAAGGTAATTACACAGGGGAAAGGATAATGTACTGGGAACTCCTGAGAAGAATCTGATTTGTGGTGAGGGGAGAGAGATTAAAGCTCATTTAGGAACGACATGAAAATGCTGCATAGGTAGCTGTTTATCAGTAATATCTCCGCTGAGATTCAGAAAAGCAGTAGCTTAATATAATTAAGTATTTCCTGGTATGGTTACTGTACTGGTAACTCCCCAAAAGTATCTGGATTGTGGTGAGGGAATAGAGAAAAAAGCTCATTTAGGACCTGCACTTACAAAGGGGGTAGGCAGCTGTATATCAGGGAGTATCCTTTCTGAGAATAAAAACAGCTGGAGCTTGTTAAGGTAATTACACAGGGGAAAGGATAATGTACTGGGAACTCCTCAGAAGAATCTGATTTGTGGTGAGGGGAGAGAGATAAAAGCTCATTTAGGAACGACATGAAAATGCTGCATAGGTAGCTGTTTATCAGTAAATATCTCCACTGAGATTAAGAAAAGCAGTAGCTTAATAAATTAGGTACTTCCTGGTATGGATACTGTACTGGTAACTCCCCAAAATATCTGGAATGTGGTGAGGGAACAGAGAAAAAAGCTCATTATGACCTGCACTTACGAAGGGGGTAGGCAGCATATATCAGAGAGTATCCCTTCTTAGAATAAAAACAGCTTTAGCTTGTTAAGGTAATTACACAGGGGAAAGGATAATGTACTGGGAACTCCTCAGAAGAATGTGATTTGTGGTGAGGGGATTCAGATAAAAGTTCATATAGGAACGACATGAACATGCTGCGTAGGTAGCTGTTTATCAGTAAATATCTCCACTGAGATTAAAAAAAGCTTACCTTAATAAATTAAGTACTTCCTGGTATGGTTACTGTACTGGTAACTCCCCAAAAGAATCTGGATCGTGGTGAGGGAACAGAGAAAAAAGCTCATTTAGGACCTGCACTTACGAAGGGGGTAGGCAGCTGTATATCAGGGAGTAAACCTTCTGAGAATAAAAACAGCTGGAGCTTGTTAAGGTAATTACACAAGGGAAAGGATAATGTACTGATAACTCCTCAGAAGAATCTGATTTGTGGTGAGGGAGAGAGATTAAAGCTCATTTAGGAACGACATGAACATGCTGCGTAGGTAGCTGTTTATCAGTAAATATCTCCACTGAGTTTAAGAAAAGCAGTAGCTTAATAAATTAAGTACTTCCTGGTATGTTTACTGTACTGGTAACTCCCCAAAAGAATCTGGATTGTGGTGAGGGAACAGCGAAAAAAGCTCATTTAGTACCTTCTCTTACGCAGGGGGTAGGCAGCTGTATATCACTTAGTAAACCTTCTGAGAATAAAAACAGCTGGAGCTTGGTAAGGTAATTACACAGGGGAAAGGATAATGTACTGGGAACTCCTCTGAAGAATCTGAATTGTGGTGAGGGGAGAGAGATAAAATCTCATTTAGGAACGACATGAACTTGCTGCGTAGGTAGCTGTTTATCAGTAAATATCTCCACTGAGATTAAGAAAAGCAGTAGCTTAATAAATTAAGTACTTCCTGGTATGTTTACTGTACAGGTAACTCCCCAAAAGAATCTGGATTGTGGTGAGGGAATAGTGAAAAAAACTCAATTAGGACCTGCACTTACGAAGGGGGTAGGCAGCTGTATATCAGGGAGTAAACCTTCTGAGAATAAAATCAGTTGGAGATTGTTAAGGTAATTACACAGGGGAAAGGATAATGTACTGGGAACTCCTCAGAAGAATCTGATTTGTGGTGAAGGGAGAGAGATAAAAGCTCATTTAGGAACGACATGAACATGCTGCGTAGGTAGCTGTTTATCAGTAAATATGTCCACTGAAATTAAGAAAAGCAGTAGCTTAATAAATTAAGTACTTCCTGGTATGGTTACTGTACTGGTAACTCCCCAAAAGAATCTGGATTGTGGTGAGGGAACAGAGAAAAAAGCTCATTTAGGACCTGCACTTACGAAGGGGGTAGGCAGCTGTATATCAGGGAGTAAACCTTCTGAGAATAAAATCAGCTGGAGCTTGTTAACATAATTACACAGGGGAAAGAATAATGTACTGGGAACTCCTCAGAAGAATCTGATTTGTGGTGAGGGGAGAGAGATAACAGCTCATTTAGGAACGACATGAACATCCTGCCTAGGTAGCTGTTTATCAGTAAATATCTCCACTGAGAATAAGAAAAGCAGTAGCTTAATAAATTAAGTACTTCCTGGTATGGTTACTGTACTGGTAACTCCACAAAAGAATCTGGATTGTGGTGAGGGAACAGAGAAAAAAGCTCATTTAGGACCTGCACTTACGAAGGGGGTAGGCAGCTGTATATCAGGGAGTAAACCTTCTGAGAAAAAAAACAGCTGGAGCTTGTTAAGGTAATTACACAGGGGAAAGGATAATGTACTGGGAACTCCTCAGAAGAATCTGATTTGTGTTGAGGGCAGAGAGATACAATCTCATTTAGGAACGACATGAACATGCTGTGTAGGTAGCTGTTTATCAGTAAATATCTCCACTGAGATTTAGAAAACCAGTAGCTTTATAAATTAAGTATTTCCCGGTATGGTTACTGTACTGGTTACTCCCCAAAAGAATCTGTATTGTGGTGAGGGAACAGTGAAAAAAGCTCATTTAGGACCTGCACTTACGAAGGGGGTAGGCAGCTGTATATCAGGGAGTAAAACTTCTGAGAATAAAAATAGCTGGAGCTTGTTAAGGTAATTACACAGGGGAAAGGATAATATACTGGGAACTCGTCAGAAGAATCTGATTTGTGGTGCGGGGAGAGAGATAAAAGCTCATTTAGGAATGAGATGAACATGCTGCGTAGGTAGCTGTTTATCAGTAAATATCTCCATTGAGATTAAGAAAAGCAGTAGGTTAATAAATTAAGTACTTCCTGGTATGGTTACTGTACTGGTAACTCCCCAAAAGAATCTGGATTGTGGTGAAGGAACAGAGAAAAAAGCTCATTTAGGACCTGCACTTACGAAGGGGGTAGTCAGCTGTATATCAGGGAGTAAACCTTCTGAGAATAAAAACAGCTGGAGCTTGTTAAGGTAATTACACAGGGGAAAGGATAATGTACTGGGAACTCCTCAGAAGAATCTGATTTGCGTTGAGGGCAGAGAGATACAATCTCATTTAGGAACGACATGAACATGCTGTGTAGGTAGCTGTTTATCAGTAAATATCTCCACTGAGATTAAGAAAAGCAGTAGCTTTATAAATTAAGTACTTCCTGGTGTGGTTACTGTACTGGTTACTCCCCAAATAATCTGGATTGTGGTGAGGGAACAGAGAAAAAAGCTCATATAGGACCTTCACTTACGAAGGGTTAGGCAGCTGTATATCAGGGAGTAAACCTTCTGAGAATAAAAACAGCTGGAGCTTGTTAAGGTAATTACACAGGGGAAAGGATAATGTACTGGGAACTCCTCAGAAGAATCTGATTTGTGGTGAGGGGAGAGAGATAAAAGCTCATTTAGGAATGAGATGAACATGCTGCATACGTAGCTGTTTATCAGTAAATATCTCCACTGAGATTAAGAAAAGCAGTAGCTTAATAAATTAAGTACTTCCTGGTATGGATACTGTACTGGTAACTCCCCAAAAGAATCTGGATTGTGGTGAGGGAACAGAGAAAAAAGCTCATTTAGGAACGACATGAACATGCTGTGTAGGTAGCTGTTTATCAGTAAATATCTCCACTGAGATTAAGAAAAGCAGTAGCTTAATAAATTAAGTACTTCCTGGTATGGTTACTGTACTGGTAACTCCCCAAAAGAATCTGGATTGTGGTGAGGGAACAGAGAAAAAAGCTCATTTAGGACCTGCACTTACGAAGGGGGTAGGCAGCTGTATATCAGGGAGTAAACCTTCTGAGAATAAAAACAGCTGGAGCTTGTTAAGGTAATTACACAGGGGAAAGGATAATGTACTGGGAACTCCTCAGAAGAATCTGATTTGTGGTGAGGGGAGAGAGATAAAAGCTCATTTAGGAACGACATGAACATGCTGCGTACATAGCTGTTTATCAGTAAATATCTCCACTGAGATTAAGAAAAGCAGTAGCTTAATAAATTAAGTACTTCCTGGTATTGTTACTGTACTGGTAAATCCCCTAAAGAATCTGGATTGTGGTGAGGGAACAGAGAAAAAAGCTCATTTATAACCTGCACTTACGAAGGGGGTAGGCAGTTGTATATCAGGGAGTTAAACTTCTGAGAATAAAAATAGCTGGAGCTTGTTAAGGTAATTACACAGGGGAAAGGATAATGTACTGGAAACTCCTCAGAAGAATCTGATTTGTGGTGAGGGGAGAGAGATAAAAGCTCATTTAGGAACGACATGAACATTCTGCGTAGGTAGCTGTTAATCAGTAAATATCTCCACTGAGATTAAGAAAAGCAGTAGCTTAATAAATTAAGTACTTCCTGGTATGGATACTGTACTGGTAACTCCCCAAGAGAATCTGGATTGTGGTGAGGGAACAGAGAAAAAAGCTCATTTAGGATCTGCACTTACGAAGGTGGTAGGCAGCTGTATATCACTTAGTAAACCTTCTGAGAATAAAAACAGCTGGAGCTTGTTAATGTAATTACAAAGGGGAAAGGATAATGTACTGGGAACTCCTCAGAACAATCTGAATTGTGGTGAGGGGAGAGAGATAAAAGCTCATTTAGGAACGACATGAACATGCTGCGTAGGTAGCTGTTTATCAGTAAATATCTCCACTGAGATTAAGAAAAGCAGTAGCTTAATAAATTAAGTACTTCCTGGTATGGTTACTGTACTGGTAACTCCCCAAGAGAATCTGGATTGTGGTGAGGGAACAGAGAAAACAGCTCATTTAGGAATGCACTTACGAAGGGGGTAGGCAGCTGTATATCAGGGAGTAAACCTTCTGAGAATAAAAACAGCTGGAGCTTGTTAAGGGAATTACACAGTGGAAAGGATAATGTACTGGGAACTCCTCAGAAGATTCTGATTTGTGGTGAGGGGAGAGAGATAAAAGCTCATTTAGGAACGACATGAACATGCTGCATAGGTAGCTGTTTATCAGTAAATATCTCCACTGAGATTAAGAAAAGCAGTAGCTTAGTAAATTAAGTACTTCCTGGTATGTTTACTGTACTGGTAACTCCCCAAAAGAATCTGGATCGTGGTGAGGGAACAGAGAAAAAAGCTCATTTAGGACCTGAACTTACGAATGGGGTAGGCAGCTGTATATCAGGGAGTAAACCTTCTGAAAATAAAAACAGCTGGAGCTTGTTAAGGTAATTACACAGGGGAAAGAATAATGTACTGGGGACTCCTCAGAAGAATCTGATTTGTGGTTAGGGGAGAGAGATAAAAGCTCATTTAGGAACGACATGAACATGCTGCGTAGGTAGCTGTTTATCAGTAAATATCTCCACTGAGATTAAGAAAAGCAGTAGCTTAATAAATTAAGTACTTCCTGGTATGGTTACTGTACTGGTAACTCCCCAAAAGAATATGGATTGTGGTGATTGAACAGAGAAAATACCTCATTTATGACCTGCACTTACGAAGGGGGTAGGCAGCTGTATATCAGGGAGTAAACCTTCTGCGAATAAAATCAGCTAGAGCTTGTAAAGGTAATTACACAGGGGAAAGGATAATGTACTGGGAACTCCTCAGAAGAATCTGATTTGTGGTGAGGGGTGAGAGATAAAAGCTCATTTAGGAACGACATGAACATGCTGCGTAGGTAGCTGTTTATCAGTAAATATCTCCACTGAGATTAAGAAAAGCAGTAGCTTAATAAATTAAGTACTTCCTGGTATGGTTACTGTACTGGTAACTCCCCAAAAGAATCTGGATTGTGGTGAGGGAACAGAGAAAAAATGTCATTTAGGACCTGCATTTACGAAGGGGGTAGGCAGCTATATATCAGGGAGTATCCCTTCTGGGAATAAAAACAGCTGGAGCTTGTTAAGGTAATTACACAGGGGAAAGCATATTGTACTGGGAACTCCTCAGAAAAATCTGATTTGTGGTGTGGGGAGAGAGATAAAAGCTCATTTAGGAACGACATGAACATGCTGCGTACCTAGCTGTTTATCAGTAAATATCTCCACTGAGATTAAGAAAAGCAGTAGCTTAATAAAATAAGTTCTTCCTGGTATGGTTACTGTACTGGTAACTCCCCAAAAGAATCTGGATTGTGGTGAGGGAACAGAGAAAAAAGCTCATTTAGGACCTGCACTTACGAAGGGGGTAGGCAGTTATATATCAGGGAGTTAAACTTCTGAGAATAAAAATAGCTGGAGCTTGTTAAGGTAATTACACAGGGGAAAGGATAATGTACTGGAAACTCCTCAGAAGAATCTGATTTGTGGTGAGGGGAGAGAGATACAATCTCATTTAGGAACGACATGAACATGCTGTGTAGGTAGCTGTTTATCAGTAAATATCTCCACTGAGATTAAGAAAAGCAGTAGCTTTATAAATTAAGTACTTCCTGGTGTGGTTACTGTACTGGTTACTCCCCAAATAATCTGGATTGTGGTGAGGGAACAGAGAAAAAAGCTCATTTAGGACCTTCACTTACGAAGGGTTAGGCAGCTGTATATCAGGGAGTAAACCTTCTGAGAATAAAAACAGCTGGAGCTTGTTAAGGTAATTACACAGGGGAAAGGATAATGTACTGGGAACTCCTCAGAAGAATCTGATTTGTGGTGAGGGGAGAGAGATAAAAGCTCATTTAGGAATGAGATGAACATGCTGCATACGTAGCTGTTTATCAGTAAATATCTCCACTGAGATTAAGAAAAGCAGTAGCTTAATAAATTAAGTACTTCCTGGTATGGATACTGTACTGGTAACTCCCCAAAAGAATCTGGATTGTGGTGAGGGAACAGAGAAAAAAGCTCATTTAGGAACGACATGAACATGCTGTGTAGGTAGCTGTTTATCAGTAAATATCTCCACTGAGATTAAGAAAAGCAGTAGCTTAATAAATTAAGTACTTCCTGGTATGGTTACTGTACTGGTAACTCCCCAAAAGAATCTGGATTGTGGTGAGGGAACAGAGAAAAAAGCTCATTTAGGACCTGCACTTACGAAGGGGGTAGGCAGCTGTATATCAGGGAGTAAACCTTCTGAGAATAAAAACAGCTGGAGCTTGTTAAGGTAATTACACAGGGGAAAGGATAATGTACTGGGAACTCCTCAGAAGAATCTGATTTGTGGTGAGGGGAGAGAGATAAAAGCTCATTTAGGAACGACATGAACATGCTGCGTACGTAGCTGCTTATCAGTAAATATCTCCAATGAGATTAAGAAAAGCAGTAGCTTAATAAATTAAGTACATCCTGGTATGGTTACTGTACTGGTAACTCCCAAAAAGAATCTGGATTGTGGTGAGGGAACAGAGAAAAAAGCTCATTTAGGACCTGCACTTACGAAGGGGTTAGGCAGCTGTATATCAGGGAGTAAACCGTCTCAGAATAAAAACAGCTGGAGCTTGTTAAGGTAATGACACAGGGGAAAGGATAATGTACTGGGAACTCCTCAGAAGAATCTGAATTGTGGTGAGGGGAGAGAGATAAAAGCTCATTTAGGAACGACATGAACATGCTGCGTACATAGCTGTTTATCAGTAAATATCTCCACTGAGATTAAGAAAAGCAGTAGCTTAATAAATTAAGTACTTCCTGGTATTGTTACTGTACTGGTAAATCCCCTAAAGAATCTGGATTGTGGTGAGGGAACAGAGAAAAAAGCTCATTTATAACCTGCACTTACGAAGGGGGTAGGCAGTTGTATATCAGGGAGTTAAACTTCTGAGAATAAAAATAGCTGGAGCTTGTTAAGGTAATTACACAGGGGAAAGGATAATGTACTGGAAACTCCTCAGAAGAATCTGATTTGTGGTGAGGGGAGAGAGATAAAAGCTCATTTAGGAACGACATGAACATTCTGCGTAGGTAGCTGTTAATCAGTAAATATCTCCACTGAGATTAAGAAAAGCAGTAGCTTAATAAATTAAGTACTTCCTGGTATGGATACTGTACTGGTAACTCCCCAAGAGAATCTGGATTGTGGTGAGGGAACAGAGAAAAAAGCTCATTTAGGATCTGCACTTACGAAGGTGGTAGGCAGCTGTATATCACTTAGTAAACCTTCTGAGAATAAAAACAGCTGGAGCTTGTTAATGTAATTACAAAGGGGAAAGGATAATGTACTGGGAACTCCTCAGAACAATCTGAATTGTGGTGAGGGGAGAGAGATAAAAGCTCATTTAGGAACGACATGAACATGCTGCGTAGGTAGCTGTTTATCAGTAAATATCTCCACTGAGATTAAGAAAAGCAGTAGCTTAATAAATTAAGTACTTCCTGGTATGGTTACTGTACTGGTAACTCCCCAAGAGAATCTGGATTGTGGTGAGGGAACAGAGAAAAAAGCTCATTTAGGAATGCACTTACGAAGGGGGTAGGCAGCTGTATATCAGGGAGTAAACCTTCTGAGAATAAAAACAGCTGGAGCTTGTTAAGGTAATTACACAGTGGAAAGGATAATGTACTGGGAACTCCTCAGAAGAATCTGATTTGTGGTGAGGGGAGAGAGATAAAAGCTCATTTAGGAACGACATGAACATGCTGCGTAGGTAGCTGTTTATCAGTAAATATCTCCAATGAGATTAAGAAAAGCAGTAGCTTAATAAATTAAGTACTTCCTGGTATGGTTACTGTCCTGGTAACTCCCCAAAAGAATCTGGATTGTGGTGAGGGAACAGAGAAAAAAGCTCATGTAGGATCTGCACTTACGAAGGGGGTAGGCAGCTGTATATCAGGGAGTAAACCTTCTGAGAATAAAAACAGCTGGAGCTTGTTAAGGGAATTAGACAGTGGAAAGGATAATGTACTGGGAACTCCACAGAAGATTCTGATTTGTGGTGAGGGGAGAGAGATAAAAGCTCATTTAGGAACGACATGAACATGCTGCGTAGGTAGCTGTTTATCAGTAAATATCTCCACTGAGATTAAGAAAAGCAGTAGCTTAATAAATTAAGTACTTCCTGGTATGGTTACTGTACTGGTAACTCCCCAAAAGAATCTGGATTGTGGTGAGGGAACAGAGAAAAAATGTCATTTAGGACCTGCACTTACGAAGGGGGTAGGCAGCTATATATCAGGGAGTATCCCTTCTGGGAATAAAAACAGCTGGAGCTTGTTAAGGTAATTACACAGGGGAAAGCATATTGTACTGGGAACTCCTCAGAAAAATCTGATTTGTGGTGTGGGGAGAGAGATAAAAGCTCATTTAGGAACGACATGAACATGCTGCGTAGGTAGCTGTTTATCAGTAAATATCTCCACTGAGATTAAGAAAAGCAGTAGCTTAATAAAATAAGTTCTTCCTGGTATGGTTACTGTACTGGTAACTCCCCAAAAGAATCTGGATTGTGGTGAGGGAACAGAGAAAAAAGCTCATTTAGGACCTGCACTTACGAAGGGGGTAGGCAGTTATATATCAGGGAGTTAAACTTCTGAGAATAAAAATAGCTGGAGCTTGTTAAGGTAATTACACAGGGGAAAGGATAATATACTGGAAACTCCTCAGAAGAATCTCATTTGTGGTGAGGGGAGAGAGATAAAAGCTCATTTAGGAACGACATGAACATTCTGCGTAGGTAGCTGTTAATCAGTAAATATCTCCACTGAGATTAAGAAAAGCAGTAGCTTAATAAATTAAGTACTTCCTGGTATGGATACTGTACTGGTAACTCCCCAAGAGAATCTGGATTGTGGTGAGGGAACAGAGAAAAAAGCTCATTTAGGACCTGCACTTACAAAGGTGGTAGGCAGCTGTATATCACTTAGTAAACCTTCTGAGAATAAAAACAGCTGGAGCTTGTTAATGTAATTACAAAGGGGAAAGGATAATGTACTGGGAACTCCTCAGAAGAATCTGATTTGTGGTGAGGGGTGAGAGATAAAAGCTCATTTAGGAACGACATGAACATGCTGCGTAGGTAGCTGTTTATCAGTAAATATCTCCACTGAGATTAAGAAAAGCAGTAGCTTAATAAATTAAGTACTTCCTGGTATGGTTACTGTACTGGTAACTCCCCAAAGAATCTGGATTGTGGTGAGTAAACCTTCTGAGAATATAAACAGCTGGAGCTTGTTAAGGTAATTACACAGGGGAAAGGATAATGTACTGGGAAATCCTCAGAAGAATCTGATTTGTGATGAGGGGAGAGAGATAAAAGCTCATTTAGGAACGACATGAACATGCTGTGTAGGTAGCTGTTTATCAGTATATATCTCCACTGAGATTAAGAAAAGCAGTAGCTTAATAAATTAAGTACTTCCTGGTATGGTTACTGTACTGGTAACTCCCCAAAAGAATCTGGATTGTCGAGAGGGAACACAGAAAAAAGCTCATTTAGGACCTGTACTTACGAAGGGGGTAGGCAGCTGTATATCAGGGAGTATCGCTTCTGAGAATAAAAACAGCTGGAGATTGTTAAGGTAATTACACAGGGGAAAGTATAATGGACTGGGACCTCCTCAGAAGAATCTGATTTGTGGTGAGGGGACAGAGATAAAAGCTCATTTAGGAACGACATGAACATGCTGCATTCGTAGCTGTTTATCAGTAAATATCTCCACTGAGATTAAGAAAAGCAGTAGCTTAATAAATTAAGTACTTCCTGGTATGGATACAGTACTGGTAACTCCCCAAAGAATCTGGATTGTGGTGAGTGAACAGATAAAAAAGCTCATTTAGGAACGACATGAACATGCTGCTTAGGTAGCTGTTTATCAGTAAATATCTCCACTGAGATTAAGAAAAGCAGTAGCTTAATAAACTAAGTACTTCCTGGTATGGTTACTGTACTGGTAACTCCCCAAAAGAGTCTGGATTGTGGTGAGGGAACAGAGAAAAAAGCTCATTTAGGACCTGCACTTATGAAGGGGGTAGGCAGCTGTATATCAGGGAGTAAACCTTCTGAGAATGAAAACAGCTGGAGCTTGTTAAGGTAATTACACAGGGGAAAGGATAATGTACTGGGAAGTCCTCAGAAGAATCTGATTTGTGGTGAGGGGAGAGAGATAAAAGCTCATTTAGGAACGACATGAACATGCTGCGTAGGTAGCTGTTTATCAGTAAATATCTCCACTGAGATTAAGAAAAGCAGTAGCTTAATAAATTAAATACTTCCTGGTATGGTTACTGCACTGGTAACTCCCCAAAAGAATCTGGATTGTGGTGAGGGAACAGAGAAAAAAGCTCAGTTAGGACCTGCACTTACGAAGGGGGTAGGCAGCTGTATATCAGGGAGTAAACCTTCTGAGAATAAAAACAGCTGGAGCTTGTTAAGGTAATTACACAGGGGAAAGGCTAATGTACTGGGAACTCCTCAGAAGAATCTGATTTGTGGTGAGGGGAGAGAGATAAAAGCTCATTTAGGAACGACATGAACATGCTGCGTAGGTAGCTGTTTATCAGTAAATATCTCCACTGAGATTAAGAAAAGCAGTAGCTTAATAAATTAAGTACTTCCTGGTATGGTTACTGTACTGTTAACTCCCCAAAAGAATCTGGATTGTGGTGAGGGAACAGAGAAAAAAGCTCATTTAGGACCTGCACTTACGAAGGGGGTAGGCAGCTGTATATCAGGGAGTAAACCTTCTGAAAATAAAAACAGCTGGAGCTTGTTTAGGTAATTATACAGGGGAAAGGATAATGTACTGCGAACTCCTCAGAAGAATCTGATTTGTGGTGAGGGGAGAGAGTTAAAAGCTCATTTAGGAACGACATGAACATGCTGTGTAGGTAGCTGTTTATCAGTAAATATCTCCACTGAGATTAAGAAAAGCAGTAGCTGAATAAACTAAGTTCTTCCTGGTATGGTTACTGTACTGGTAACTCCCCAAAAGAATCTGGATTGTGGTGAGGGAACAGAGAAAAAAGCTCATTGAGGACCTGCACTTACGAAGGGGGTAGGCAGCTGTATATCAGGGAGTAAACCTTCTGAGAATAAAAACAGCTGGAGCTCGTTAAGGTAATTACACAGGGGAAAGGATAATGTACTGGGAACTCCTCAGAAGAATCTGGATTGTGGTGAGGGAACAGAGAAAAAAGCTCATTTAGGAACGACATGAACATGCTGCGTAGGTAGCTGTTTATCAGTAAATATCTCCACTGAGATTAAGAAAAGCAGTAGCTTAATAAATTAAGTACTTCCTGGTATGGTTACTGTACTGTTAACTCCCCAAAAGAATCTGGATTGTGGTGAGGGAACAGAGAAAAAAGCTCATTGAGGACCTGCACTTACGAAGGGGGTAGGCAGCTGTATATCAGGGAGTAAACCTTCTGAGAATAAAAACAGCTGGAGCTCGTTAAGGTAATTACACAGGGGAAAGGATAATGTACTGGGAACTCCTCAGAAGAATCTGATTTGTGGTGAGGGGAGAGAGATAAAAGCTCTTTTAGGAACGACATGAACATGCTGCGTAGGTAGCTGTTTATCAGTAAATATCTCCACTGAGGTTAAGAAAAGCAGTAGCTTCAAATCAAAGAAAGGGTGCACAAATGGGACTGCATCAAACTCCAGAGCTTCTGCACGGCAAAGGACATAGCTCTCAAGATAAACAGAAAGCCCACAGACTGGGAGAAGATCTTTACCGGACATTCAACAGACAAAGGCCTCATCTCTAAAATATATGCAGAACTAAAAAAATTACCTTCTTCCAAAACAAAACTGCAAAGAACCAATAGCCCCCTCATCAAGTGGGCTAAAGACTTACAAAGAAACTTCTCTGATGAGGAAATGAGTATGGCCAATAGACATATGAAAAAATGCTCTACATCACTGGCCATAAAGGAAATGCAAATCAAAACAACATTGAGATTCCATCTCACGCCAGCAAGAATGTCATATATCAAGAAAACTAATAATAACAATTGTTGGAGGGGATGTGGCCAAAAGGGAACACTACTTCATTGTTGGTGGGAATTTAAACTGGTTCAGCCACTCTGGCAAGCAGTATGGAGATTCCTCAGAAGGCTCAATATAGAACTCCCCTATGACCCAGCAGCCCCACTGTTGGGTATCTATCCAAAAGCCCACAAACAAAATCACAGTAATGCCACCAGCACAACAATGTTCATCGCAGCACAATTTGTCATAGCGAGAAGCTGGAACCAACCCAGATGCCCCTCCATAGATGAATGGATCAGGAAAATGTGGTACATTTACACAATGGAATTTTATGCCTCTATCAGAAAGAATGACATTGTTCCATTTGTAAGGAAATGGAAGGACTTGGAAAAAGTTATACTAAGTGAAGTGAGCCAGACCCAAAGAAACATGGACTCTATGGCCTCCCTTATTGGGAATAATTAGTACAGGTTTAGGCAAGCCATAGCAGAGCATCACAAGGCCCAATAGGTATACTCTTAGAAACACATAAGATGATGCTTATTGAAATGAACTCCATGTTATGGAAACAAGTGATATATCAGAGTTGTAACTACTTTCAATGTCCTATGTGTATGTGTAGTTTCTATTATTGATAATGTTTTGTATCACCATCCTATGTTTGTACCTACACTATCTCTGTAATCTTATCTGAGTATATTGGAAACCGTGTTTACTGGTATTGGAAGTAGGAAATTCAAAGGGAATACCAAATGCGAGAGACACAGGGTAAAAAAAAAGAAATAACTACAAAAGCAGTACTTGCAAAACTGTTTGGTGTAAGTGAACTGAACACCTGGGGGGGGAGGGAAAGGGAGGGAGGGAGGGGGCATGAAGGACAAGGCAACAAACATACAAGAAATGTATGCAATGCCCAACATATGATACTGTAACCTTTCTGTACGTCAGTTTGATAATAAAAATTTGAGAAAAAAAATAAAAAAAAAAGAAAAGCAGTAGCTTAATAAATTAAGTACTTCCTGGTATGGTTACTGTACTGGTAACTCCCCAAAAGAATCTGGATTGTGGTGAGGGAACAGAGAAAAAAGCTCATTTAGGACCTGCACTTACGAAGGGGGTAGGCAGCTGTATATCAGGGAGTAAACCTTCTGAGAATAAAAACAGCTGGAGCTTGTTAAGGTAATTACACAGGGGAAAGGATAATGTACTGGGAACTCCTCAGAAGAATCTGATTTGTGGTGAGGGGAGAGAGATAAAAGCTCATTTAGGAACGAAATGAAGATGCTGCTTAGGTAGCTGTTTATCAGTAAATATCTCCACTGAGATTAAGAAAAGCAGTAGCTTAATAAATTAAGTACTTCCTGGTATGATTACTGTACTGGTAACTCCCCAAAAGAATCTGGATTGTGGTGAGGGAACAGAGAAAAAATCTCATTTAGGACCTGCACTTACGAAGGGGGTAGGCAGCTGTATATCAGGGAGTAAAACTTCTGAGAATAAAAAGAGCTAGAGCTCGTTAAGGTAATTACACAGGGGAAAGGATAATGTACTGGGAACTCCTCAGAAGAATCTGATTTGTGGTGAGGGGAGAGAGATAAAAGCTCATTTAAGAACGACATGAACATGCTGCGTAGGTAGCTGTTTATCAGTAAATATCTCCACTGAGATTAAGAAAAGCAGTAGCTTAATAAATTAAGTACTTCCTGGTATGGTTACTGTACTGGTAACTCCCCAAAAGAATCTGGATTTTGGTGAGGGAACCGAGAAAAAAGCTCATTTAGGACCTGCACTTACGTTGGGGTAGGCAGCTATATATCAGGGAGTAAACTTTCTGAGAATAAAAACAGCTGGAGCTTGTTATGGTAATTACACAGGGGAAAGGATAATGAACTGGTAACTCCTCAGAAGAATCTGATTTGTGGTGAGTGGAGAGAGATAAAACTCATTTAGGAACGACATGAACATGCTGCGTACGTAGCTGTTTATCAGTAAATATCTCCACTGAGATTAAGAAAAGCAGTAGCTTAATAAATTAAGTACTTCCTGGTATGGTTACTGTACTGGTAACTCCCCAAAAGAATCTGGATTGTGGTGAGGGAACAGAGAAAAAAGCTGATTTAGGACCTGCACTTACGAAGGGGGTAGGCAGCTGTATATCAGGGAGTAAACCTTCTGAGAATAAAAACAGCGGGAGCTTGTTAAGGTAATTACACATGGGAAAGGATAATGTACTGGGAACTCCTCAGAAGAATCTGATTTGTGGTGAGGGGAGAGAGATAAAAACTCATTTAAGAACGAAATGGACATGCTGCTTAGGTAGCTGTTTATCAGTAAATATCTCCACTGAGATTAAGAAAATCAGTAGCTTAATAAATTAAGTACTTCCTGGTATGGTTACTGTACTGGTAACTCCCCTAAAGAATCTGGATTGTGGTGAGTAAACCTTCGGAGAATTAAAAGAGCTGGAGCTTGTTAAGGTAATTACACAGGGGAAAGGATAATGTACTGGGAACTCCTAAGAAGAATCTGATTTGTGGTGAGGGGAGAGAGATAAAAGCTCATTTAGGAACGACATGAACATGCTGCGTAGGTAGCTGTTTATCAGTAAATATCTCCACTGAGATTAAGAAAATCAGTAGCTTAATAAATTAAGTACTTCCTTGTATGGTTACTGTACTGGTAACTCCCCAAAAGAATCTGGATTGTGGTGAGGGAACAGAGAAAAAATCTCATTTAGGACCTGCACTTACGAAGGGGGTAGGCAGCTGTATATCAGGGAGTAACCTTCTGAGAATAAAAACAGCTGGCGCTTGTTAAGGTAATTACACAGGGGAAAGGATAATGTACTGGGAACTCCTCAGAAGAATCTGATTTGTGGTGAGGGGAGAGAGATAAAAGCTCATTTAGGAACGACATGAACATGCTGCGTAGGTAGCTGTTTATCAGTAAATATCTCCACTGAGATTAAGAAAAGCAGTAGCTTAATAAATTAAGTACTTCCTGGCATGGTTACTGTACTGGTAACTCCCCAAAAGAATCTGGAATGTGGTGAGGGAACAGAGAAAAAAGCTCATTTAGGACCTGCTCTTACGGACGGGGTAGGCAGTTGTATATCAGGGAGTAAACCTTCTGAGAATAAAAACAGCTGGAGCTTGTTAAGGTAATTACACAGGGGAAAGTATAATGTACTGCGAACTCCTCAGAAGAATCTGATTTTTGGTGAGGGGAGAGAGATAAAAGCTCATTTAGGAACGACATGAACATGCTGCGTAGGTAGCTGTTTATCAGTAAATATCTCCACTGAGATTAAGAATAGCAGTAGCTTAATAAATTAAGTACTTCCTGGTATAGTTACTGTACTGGTAACTCCCCAAAAGAATCTGGATTGTGGTGAGGGAACAGAGAAAAAAGCTCATTTAGGACCTGCACTTTCGAAGGTGGTAGGCAGCTGTATATCAGGGAGTAAACCTTTTGAGAATAAACACATCTGGAGCTTGTTAAGGTAATTACACAGGGGAAAGGATAATGTACTGGGAACTCCTCAGAAGAATCTGATTTGTGGTGAGGGGGGAGAGATAAAAGCTCATTTAGGAACGACATGAACATGCTGCGTAGGTAGCTGTTTATCAGTAAATATCTCCACTGAGATTAAGAAAAGCAGTAGCTTAATAAATTAAGTACTTCCTGGTATGGTTACTGTACTGGTAACTCCCCAAAAGAATCTGGATTGTGGTGAGTAAACCTTCGGAGAATAAAAACAGGTGGAGCTTGTTAAGGTAATTACACAGGGGAAAGGATAATGTACTGGGAACTCCTAAGAAGAATCTGATTTGTGGTGAGGGGAGAGAGATAAAAGCTCATTTAGGAACGACATGAATAGGCTGCGTACGTAGCTGTTTATCAGTAAATATCTCCACTGAGATTAAGAAAAGCAGTAGCTTAATAAATTAAGTACTTCCTGGTATGGATACTGTACTGGTAACTACCCAAAAGAATCTGGATTGTGGTGAGGGAACAGAGAAAAAATCTCATTTAGGACCTGCACTTACGAAGGGGGTAGGCAGCTGTATATCAGGGAGTAAACCTTCTGAGAATAAAACCAGCTGGAGCTTGTTAAGGTAATTACTCAGGGGAAAGGATAATGTACTGGGAACTCCTCAGAAGAATCTGATTTGTGGTGAGGGGAGAGAGATTAAAGCTCATTTAGGAACGACATGAACGTGCTGCGTAGGTAGCTGTTTATCAGTAAATATCTCCACTGAGATTTAGAAAAGCAGTAGCTTAATAAATTAAGTACTTCCTGGTATGGTTACTGTACTGGTAACTCCCCAAAAGAATCTGGATTGTGGTGAGGGAACAGAGAAAAATGCTCATTTAGGACCTGCACTTACCAAGGGGGTAGGCACCTGTATATCAAGGAGTAAACCTTCTGAGAATACAAACAGCTGGAGCTTGTTAAGGTAATTACACAGTGGAAAGCATAATGTACTGGGAACTCCTCAGAAGAATCTGATTTGTGATCAGGGGAGAGAGATAAAAGCTCATTTAGGAACGACATGAACATGCTGCGTAGGTTGCTGTTTATCAGTAAATATCTCCACTGAGATTAAGAAAAGCAGTAGCTTAATAAATTAAGTACTTCCTGGTATGGTTACTGTACTGGTAACTCCCCAAAAGAATCGGGATTGTGGTGAGGGAACAGAGAATAACGCTCAGTTAGGACCTGCACTTACGAAGGGGGTAGGTTGCTGTATATCAGGGAGTAAAACTTCTGAGAATAAAAACAGCTGGAGCTTGTTAAGGTAATTACACAGGGGAAAGGATAATGTACTGGGAACTCCTCAGAAGAATCTGATTTGTGATGAAGGGAGAGAGATAAAAGCTCATTTAGGAACGACATGAACATGCTGCGTAGGTAGCTGTTTATCAGTAAATATCTCCACTGAGATTAAGAAAAGCAGTAGCTTAATAAATTAAGTACTTCCTGGTATGGTTACTCTACTGGTAACTCCCCAAAAGAATCTGCATTGTGGTGAGGGAAAAGAGAAAAAAGCTCATTTAGGACCTGCACTTACGAAGGGGGTAGGCAGCTGTATATCAGGGAGCAAACCTTCTGAGAATAAAAACAGCTGGACCTTGTTAAGGTAATTACACAGGGGAAAGGATAAAGTATTGGGATCTCCTCAGAAGAATCTGATTTGTGGTGAGGGGAGAGAGATTAAAGCTCATTTAGGAACGACATGAACATGTTGCGTAGGTAGCTGTTTATTAGTAAATATCTCCACTGAGATTTAGAAAAGCAGTAGCTTAATAAATTAAGTACTTCCTGGTATGCTTACTGTACTGGTAACTCCCCAAAAGAATCTGGATTGTGGTGAGGGAACAGAGAAAAAAGCTCATTTAGGACCTGCACTTACCAAGGGGGTAGGCACTTGTTTATCAGGGAGTAAACCTTCTGAGAATAAAAACAGCTGGAGCTTTTTAAGGTAATTACACACGGGAAAGGATAATGTACTGGGAACTCCTCAGAAGAATCTGATTTGTGGTGAGGGGAGAGAGATAAAAGCTCATTTAGGAACGACATGAACATGCTGCGTAGGTAGCTGTTTATCAGTAAATATCTCTACTGAGATTAAGAAAAACAGTAGCATAATAAATTCAGTACTTCTTGGTATGGTTACTGTACTGGTATCTCCCCAAAAGAATCTGGATTGTGGTGAGGGAACAGAGAAAAAAGCTCATTTAGGACCTGCACTTACGAAGGGGGTAGGCAGCTGAATATCAGGGAGTATCGCTTCTGAGAATAAAAACAGCTGGAGCTTGTTAAGGTAATTACACAGGGGAAAGGATAATGTACTGGGAACTCCTCAGAAGAATCTGATTTGTGGTGAAGGGAGAGAGATAAAAGCTCATTTAGGAACGACATGAACCTGCTGCATACGTAGCTTTTTATCAGTAAATATCTCCACTGAGATTAAGAAAAGCAGTAGCTTAATAAATTAAGTACTTCCTGGTATGGATACTGTACTGGTAACTCCCCAAAAGAATCTGGATTGTGGTGAGGGAACAGAGAAAAAAGCTCATTTAATAACGACATGAACATGCTGCGTAGGTAGCTGTTTATCAGTAAATATCTCCACTGAGATTAAGAAAAGAAGTAGCTTAAGAAATTAAGTACTTCCTGGTATGGTTACTGTACTGGTAACACCCCAAAAGAATCTGGATTGTTGTGAGGAAACAGAGAAAAAAGCTCATTTAGGACCTGCACTTACGAAGGGGGTAGACAGCTGTATATCAGGGAGTAAACCTTCTGAGAATAAAAACAGCTGGAGCTTGTTAAGGTAATTACACATGGGAAAGGATAATGTACTGGGAACTCCTCAGAAGAATCTGATTTGTGGTGAGGGGAGAGAGATAAAAGCTCATTTAGGAACGACATGAACATGCTGCATACGTAGCTGTTTATCAGTAAATATCTCCACTAAGATTAAGAAAAGCAGTAGCTTAATAAATTAAGTACTTCCTGGTATGGATACTGTACTGGTAACTCCCCAAAAGAATCTGGTTTGTGGTGAGGGAACAGAGAAAAAAGCTCATTTAGGAACGACATGAACATGCTGCGTAGGTAGCTGTTTATCAGTAAATATCTCCACTGAGATTAAGAAAAGCAGTAGCTTAATAAATTAAGAACTTCCTGGTATGGTTACTGTACTGGTAACTCCCCAAAAGAATCTGGATGGTGGTGAGGGAACAGAGAAAAAAGCTCATTTAGGACCTGCACTTACGAAGGGGGTAGTCAGCTGTATATCAGGGAGTATCGCTTCTGAGAATAAAAACAGCTGGAGATTGTTAAGGTAATTACACAGGGGAAAGGATAATGTACTGGGAACTCGTAAGAAGAATCTGATTTGTGGTGAGGGGAGAGAGATAATAGCTCATTTAGGAACGACATGAACATGCTGCATAGGTAGCTGTTTATCAGTAAATAGCTCCACTGAGATTAAGAAAAGCAGTAGCTTAATAAATTAAGTACTTCCTGGTATGGTTACTGTATTTGTAACTCCCCAAAAGAATCTGGATTGTGGTGAGGGAACAGAGAAGAAAGCTCATTTAGGACCTGCACTTACGAAGGGGGTAGGCAGCTGTATATCAGGGAGTATCGCTTCTGAGAATAAAAACAGCTGGAGCTTGTTAAGGTAATTACACAGGGGAAAGGATAATGTACTGGGAACTCCTCAGAAGAATCTGATTTGTGGTGAGGGGAGAGAGATAAAAGCTCATTTAGGAACGACATGAACATGCTGCATAGGTAGCTGTTTATCAGTAAATATCTCCATTGAGGTTAAGAAAAGCAGTAGCTTATTAAATTAAGTACTACCTGGTATGGTTACTGTACTGGTAACTCCCCAAAAGAATCTGGATTGTGGTGAGGGAACAGAGAAAAAAGCTCATTTAGGACCTGCACTTCCGAAGGGGGTAGGCATTTGTATATCAGGGAGTAAACCTTCTGAGAATAAAAACAGCTGGAGCTTTTTAAGGTAATTACACACGGGAAAGGATAATGTACTGGGAACTCCTCAGAAGAATCTGATTTGTGGTGAGGGAAGAGAGATAAAAGCTCATTTAGGAACGACATGAACATGCTGCGTAGGGAGCTGTTTATAAGTAAATATCTCCACTGAGATTAAGAAAAGCAGTAGCTTAATAAATTAAGTACTTCCTGGTATGGATACTGTAGGGTAACTCCCCAAAAGAATCTGGTTTGTGGTGAGGGAACAGAGAAAAAAGCTCATTTAGGAACGACATGAACATGCTGCGTAGGTAGCTGTTTATCAGTAAATATCTCCACTGAGATTTAGAAAAGCAGTAGCTTAATAAATTAAGTACTTCCTGGTATGGTTACTGTACTGGTAACTCCCCAAAAGAATCTGGATTGTGGTGAGGGAACAGAGAAAAAAGCTCATTTAAGACCTGCACTTACCAAGGGGGTAGGCACCTGTATATCAAGGAGTAATCCTTCTGAGAATACAAACAGCTGGAGCTTGTTAAGGTAATTACACAGGGGAAAGGATAATGTACTGGGAACTCCTCAGAAGAATCTGATTTGTGGTGAGGGGAGAGAGATAAAAGCTCATTTAGGAACGACATGAACATGCTGCATAGGTAGCTGTTTATCAGTAAATATCTCCACTGAGATTAAGAAAAGCAGTAGCTTAATAAATTAAGTACTTCCTGGTATGGTTACTGTACTGGTAACTCCCCAAAAGAATCTGGATTGTGGTGAGGGAACAGAGAAAAAAGCTCATTTAAGACCTGCATTTACGAAGGGGGTAGGCAGTTGTATATCAGGGAGTAAACCTTCTGAGAATAAAAACAGCTGGAGCTTTTTAAGGTAATTACACACGGGAAAGGATAATATACTGGGATCTCCTCAGAAGATTCTGATTTGTGATCAGGGGAGAGAGATAAAAGCTCATTTAGGAACAACATGAACATGCTGCGTAGGTAGCTGTTTATCAGTAAATATTTCCACTGAGATTAAGAAAAGCAGTAGCTTAATAAATTAAGTACTTCCTGGTATGGTTACTGTACTGGTAACTCCCCAAAAGAATCTGGATTGTGGTGAGGGAACAGAGAAAAAAGCTCATTTAGGACCTGCACTTACGAAAGGGGTAGGCAGCTGTATATCAGGGAGTATCGCTTCTGAGAATAAAAACAGCTGGAGCTTGTTAAGGTAATTACACAGGGGAAAGGATAATGTACTGGGAACTCCTCAGAAGAATCTGATTTGTGGTGAGGGTAGAGAGATAAAAGCTCATTTAGGAACGACATGAACATGCTGCATACGTAGCTGTTTATCAGTAAATATCTCCACTGAGATTAAGAAAAGCAGTAGCTTAATAAATTAAGTACTTCCTGGTATGGATACTGTACTGGTATCTCCCCAAAAGAATCTGGATTGTGGTGAGGGAACAGAAAAAAAGATCATTTAGGAACGACATGAACATGCTGCGTAGGTAGCTGTTTATCAGTAAATATCTCCACTGAGATTAAGAAAAGAAATAGCTTAATAAATTAAGTACTTCCTGGTATGGTTACTGTACTGGAAACTCCCCAAATGAATCTGGATTGTGGTGAGGGAACAGAGAAAAAAGCTCATTTAGGACCTGCACTTACGAAGGGGGTAGTCAGCTGTATATCAGGGAGTAAACCGTCAGAGAATAAAAACAGCTGGAGCTTGTTAAGGTAATTACACAGGGGAAAGGATAATGTACTAGGAACTCCTCAGAAGAATCTGATTTGTCTTGTGGGGAGAGAGATAAAAGCTCATTTAGAAACGACATGAACATGCTGCGTAGGTAGCTGTTTATCAGTAAATATCTCCACTGAGATTAAGAAAAGCAGTAGCTTAATAAATTAAGTACTTCCTGGTATGGTTACTGTACTGGTAACTCCCCAAAAGAATCTGGATTGTGGTGAGGGAACAGAGAAATAAGCTCATTTAGGACCTGCACTTACGAAGGTGGTAGGCAGCTGCATATCAGGGAGTAAAGCTTATGAGAATAAAAACAGCTGGAGCTTGTTAAGGTAATTACACAGGGGAAAGGATAATATAATGGGAACTCCTCAGAAGAATCTGATTTGTGGTGAGGGGAGAGAGATAAAAGCTCATTTAGGAACGACATGAACATGCTGCGTAGGTAGCTGTTTATCAGTAAATATCTCCACTGAGATTAAGAAAAGCAGTAGCTTAATAAATTAAGTACTTCCTGGTATGGTTACTGGACTGGTAACTCCCCAAAAGAATCTGGTTTGTGGTGAGGGAACAGAGAAAAAAGCTCATTTATGACCTGCACTTACGAAGGGTGTAGGCAGTTGTTTATCAGGGAGTAAACCTTCTGAGAATAAAAACAGCTGGAGCTTCTTAAGGTAATTACACAGGAGAAAGGATAATGTACTGGGAACTCCTCAGAAGAATCTGATTTGTGGTGAGGGGAGAGAGATAAAAGCTCATTTATGACCTGCACTTACGGAGGGGGTAGGCAGCTGTATATCAGGGAGTAAACCTTCTGAGAATAAAAACAGCTGGAGCTTGTTAAGGTAATTACACAGGTTAAAGGATAATGTACTGGGAACTCCTCAGATGAATCTGATTTGTGGTGAGGGGAGAGAGATAAAAGCTCATTTATGAACGACATGAACATGCTGCGTAGGTAGCTGTTTATCAGTATATATCTCAACTGAGATTAAGAAAAGCAGTAGCTTAATAAATTAATCCTTCCTGGTATGGTTAATGTACTGGTTACTCCCCAAAAGAATCTGGATTGTGGTGAGGGAACAGAGAAAATCTCATTTAGGACCTGCACTTACGAAGGGGGTAGGCAGCTGTATATCAGGGAGTAAACCTTCTGAGAATAAAAACAGCTGGAGCTTGTTAAGGTAATTACTCAGGGGAAAGGATAATGTACTGGGAACTCCTCATAAGAATCTGATTGGTGGTGAGGGGAGAGAGATAATAGGTCATTTAGGAACGACATGAACATGCTACGTAGGTAGCTGTTTATCAGTAAATATCTCCACTGAGATTAAGAAAAGCAGTAGCTTAATAAATTAAGTAATTCCTGGTATGGTTACTGTACTGGTAACTCCCCAAAAGAATCTGGATTGTGGTGAGGGAGCAGAGAAAAAATCTCATTTAAGACCTGCACTTTGGAAGGGGTTAGGCAGCTGTATATCAGGGAGTAAACCTTCTGAGAATAAAAACAGCTGGAGCTTGTTAATGTAATTACACAGTGGAAAGGATAATGTACTGGGAACTCCTCAGGGGAATCTGATTTGTGGTGAGGGGAGAGAGATAAAAGCTCATTTAGGAACGAGATGAACATGCTGCGCAGATGGCTGTTTATCAGTAAGCATCTCCACTGAGATTAAGAAAAGCAGTAGCTTAATAAATTAAGTACTTCCTGGTATGGTTACTGTACTGGTAACTCCCCAAAAGAATCTGGATTGTGGTGAGGGAACAGAGAAAAAATCTCATTTAGGACCTGCATTTACGAAGGGGGTAGGTAGCTGTATATCAGGGAGTAAACCTTCTGAGAATAAAAACAGCTGGAGCTTGTTAAGGTAATTACACAGGGGAAAGGATAATGTACTGGGAACTCCTCAGAATTATCTGATTTGTGGTGAGGGGAGAGAGATAAAAGCTCATTTAGGAAAGACATGAAGATGCTGCGTAGGTAGCTGTTTATCAGTAAATATCTCCACTGAGATTAAGAAAAGCAGTAGCTTAATAAGTTAACTACTTCCTGGTACGGTAACTCTACTGGTAACTCCCCAAAAGAATCTGGATTGTGGTGAGGGAACAGAGAAAAAAGCTCATTTAGGACCTGCACTTACGAAGGGGGTAGTCAGCTGTATATCAGGGAGTAAACCTTCTGAGAATAAAAACAGCTGGATATTGTTAAGGTAATTACACAGGGGAAAGGATAATGTACTGGGAACTCCTCAGAAGAATCTGATTTGTGGTGAGGGGAGAGAGATAAAAGCTCATTTAGGAACGACATGAACATACTGCGTAGGTAGCTGTTTATCAGTAAATATCTCCACTGAGATTAAGAAAAGCAGTAGCTTAATAAATTAAGTACTTCCTGGTATGGTTACTGTACTGGTAACTCCCCAAAAGAATCTGGATTGTGGTGAGCGAACAGAGAAAAAAGCTCATTTAGGACCTGCACTTACGAAGGAGGTAGGCAGCTGTATATCAGGGAGTAAACCTTCTGAGAATAAAAACAGCTGGAGCTTGTTAAGGTAATTACACAGGGGAAAGGAAAATGTACTGGGAACTCCTCAGAAGAATCTGATTTGTGGTGAGGGGAGAGAGATAAAAGCTCATTTAGGAACGACATGAACATGCTGCGTAGGTAGCTGTTTATCAGTAAATATCTCCACTGAGATTAAGAAAAGCAGTAGCTTAATAAATTAAGTACTTCCTGGTATGGTTACTGTACTGGTAACTCCCCAAAAGAATCTGGATTGTGGTGAGGGAACAGAGAAATAAGCTCATTTAGGACCTGCACTTACGAAGGGGGTAGGCAGCTGTATAACAGGGAGTAAACCTTCTGAGAATAAAAACAGCAGGAGCTTGTTAAGGTAATTACACAGGGGAAAGGATAATGTACTGGGAACTCCTCAGAAGAATCTGATTTGTGGTGAGAGGAGAGAGATAAAAGCTCATTTAGGAACGACATGAACATGCTGCGTAGGTAGCTGTTTATCAGTAAATATCTCCACTGAGATTAAGAAAAGCAGTAGCTTAATAATTTAAGTACTTCCTGGTATGGTTACTGTACTGGTAACTCTCCAAAAGAATCTGGATTGTGATGAGGGAACAGAGAAAAAAGCTCATTTAGGACCTGCACTTACGAAGGGGGTAGGCAGCTGTATATCAGGGAGTAAACCTTCTGAGAATAAAAACAGCTGGAGCTTGTTAAGGTAATTACACAGGGGAAAGGATAATGTACTGGGAACTCCTCAGAAGAATCTGATTTGTGGTGAGGGGAGAGAGATAAAAGCTCATTTAGGAACGACATGAACATGCTGCGTAGGTAGCTGTTTATCAGTAAATATCTCCACTGAGATTAAGAAAAGCAGTAGCTTAATAAATTAAGTACTTCCTGGTATGGTTACTGTACTGGTAACTCCCCAAAAGAATCTGGATTGTGATGAGGGAACAGAGAAAAAAGCTGATTTAGGACCTGCACTTACGAAGGGGGTAGGCAGCTGTACATCTGGGAGTAAACCTTCTGAGAATAAAAACAGCTGGAGCTTGTTAAGGTAATTACACAGGGGAAAGGATAATGTACTGGGAACTCCTCAGAAGAATCTGATTTGTGGTGAGGGGGAGAGAGATAAAAGCTCATTTAGGAACGACATCAACATGCTGCGTAGGTAGCTGTTTATCAGTAAATATCTCCACTGAGATTAAGAAAAGCAGTAGCTTAATAAATTAAGAACTTCCTGGTATGGTTACTGTACTGGTAACTCCCCAAAAGAATCTGGATTGTGGTGAGGGAACAGAGAAAAAAGCTCATTTAGGACCTGCACTTACGAAGGGGGTAGGCAGTTGTATATCAGGGAGTAAACCTTCTGAGAATAAAAACAGCTGGAGCTTTTTAAGGTAATTACACACGGGAAAGGATAATGTACTGGGAACTCCTCAGAAGAATCTGATTTGTGATCAGGGGAGAGAGATTAAAGCTCATTTAGGAACGACATGATCATGCTGCGTAGGTAGCTGTTTATCAGTAAATATTTCCACTGAGATTAAGAAAAGCAGTAGCTTAATAAATTAAGTACTTCCTGGTATGGTTACTGTACTGGTAACTCCCCAAAAGAACATGGATTGTGGTGAGGTAACAGAGAAAAAAGCTCATTTAGGACCTGCACTTACGAAGGGGGTAGGCAGCTGTATATCAGGGAGTATCGCTTCTGAGAATAAAAACAGCGGGAGCTTGTTAACGTAATTACACAGGGGAGAGGATAATGTACTGGGAACTCCTAAGAAGAATCTGATTGGTGGTGAGGGGAGAGAGATAAAAGCTCATTTAGGAACGACATGAACATGCTGCATACGTAGCTGTTTATCAGTAAATATCTGCACTGAGATTAAGAAAAGCAGTAGCTTAATAAATAAAGTACTTCCTGGTATGGATACTGTACTGGTAACTCCCCAAAAGAATCTGGATTGTGGTGAGGGAACAGAAAAAAAGCTCATTTAGGAACGACATGAACATGCTGCGTTGGTATCTGTTTATCAGTAAATATCTCCACTGAGATTAAGAAAAGAAATAGATTAATAAATTAAGTACTTCCTGGTATGGTTACTGTACTGGAAACTCCCCAAAAGAATCTGGATTTTGGTGAGGGAACAGAGAAAAAAGCTCATTTAGGACCTGCACTTACGAATGGGGTATGCAGCTGCATATCAGGGAGTATACCTTATGAGAATAAAAACAGCTGGAGCTTGTTAAGGTAATTACACAGGGGAAAGGATAATATACTGGGAACTCCTCAGAATATCTGATTTGTGGTGAGGGGAGAGACATAAAAGCTCATTTAGGAACGACATGAACATGCAGCATACGTAGCTGTTTATCAGCAAATATCTCCACTGAGATTAAGAAAAAGCAGTAGCTTAATAAATTAAGTATTTCCTGGTATGGGTACTGTACTGGTAACTCCAGAAAAGAATCTGGATTGTGGTGAGGGAACAGAGAAAAAAGCTCCTTTAGGACCTGCACTTACGAAGGGGGTAGGCAGCGGTATATCAGGGAGTAAACCTTATGAGAATAAAAACAGCTGGAGCTTGTTAAGGTAATTACACAGGGGAAAGGATAATGTACTGGGAACTCCTCAGAAGAATCTGATTTGTGGTGAGGGGAGAGAGATAAAAGCTCATTTAGGAACGACATGAACATGCTGCGTAGGTAGCTGTTTATCAGTAAATATCTCCACTGAGATTAAGAAAATCAGTAGCTTAATAAATTAAGTACTTCCTTGTATGGTTACTGTACTGGTAACTCCCCAAAAGAATCTGGATTGTGGTGAGGGAACAGAGAAAAAATCTCATTTAGGACCTGCACTTACGAAGGGGGTAGGCAGCTGTATATCAGGGAGTAACCTTCTGAGAATAAAAACAGCTGGCGCTTGTTAAGGTAATTACACAGGGGAAAGGATAATGTACTGGGAACTCCTCAGAAGAATCTGATTTGTGGTGAGGGGAGAGAGATAAAAGCTCATTTAGGAACGACATGAACATGCTGCGTAGGTAGCTGTTTATCAGTAAATATCTCCACTGAGATTAAGAAAAGCAGTAGCTTAATAAATTAAGTACTTCCTGGCATGGTTACTGTACTGGTAACTCCCCAAAAGAATCTGGAATGTGGTGAGGGAACAGAGAAAAAAGCTCATTTAGGACCTGCTCTTACGGACGGGGTAGGCAGTTGTATATCAGGGAGTAAACCTTCTGAGAATAAAACAGCTGGAGCTTGTTAAGGTAATTACACAGGGGAAAGTATAATGTACTGCGAACTCCTCAGAAGAATCTGATTTTTGGTGAGGGGAGAGAGATAAAAGCTCATTTAGGAACGACATGAACATGCTGCGTAGGTAGCTGTTTATCAGTAAATATCTCCACTGAGATTAAGAATAGCAGTAGCTTAATAAATTAAGTACTTCCTGGTATAGTTACTGTACTGGTAACTCCCCAAAAGAATCTGGATTGTGGTGAGGGAACAGAGAAAAAAGCTCATTTAGGACCTGCACTTTCGAAGGTGGTAGGCAGCTGTATATCAGGGAGTAAACCTTTTGAGAATAAACACATCTGGAGCTTGTTAAGGTAATTACACAGGGGAAAGGATAATGTACTGGGAACTCCTCAGAAGAATCTGATTTGTGGTGAGGGGGGAGAGATAAAAGCTCATTTAGGAACGACATGAACATGCTGCGTAGGTAGCTGTTTATCAGTAAATGTCTCCACTGAGATTAAGAAAAGCAGTAGCTTAATAAATTAAGTACTTCCTGGTATGGTTACTGTACTGGTAACTCCCCAAAAGAATCTGGATTGTGGTGAGTAAACCTTCGGAGAATAAAAACAGGTGGAGCTTGTTAAGGTAATTACACAGGGGAAAGGATAATGTACTGGGAACTCCTAAGAAGAATCTGATTTGTGGTGAGGGGAGAGAGATAAAAGCTCATTTAGGAACGACATGAACAGGCTGCGTACGTAGCTGTTTATCAGTAAATATCTCCACTGAGATTAAGAAAAGCAGTAGCTTAATAAATTAAGTACTTCCTGGTATGGATACTGTACTGGTAACTACCCAAAAGAATCTGGATTGTGGTGAGGGAACAGAGAAAAAATCTCATTTAGGACCTGCACTTACGAAGGGGGTAGGCAGCTGTATATCAGGGAGTAAACCTTCTGAGAATAAAACCAGCTGGAGCTTGTTAAGGTAATTACTCAGGGGAAAGGATAATGTACTGGGAACTCCTCAGAAGAATCTGATTTGTGGTGAGGGGAGAGAGATTAAAGCTCATTTAGGAACGACATGAACGTGCTGCGTAGGTAGCTGTTTATCAGTAAATATCTCCACTGAGATTTAGAAAAGCAGTAGCTTAATAAATTAAGTACTTCCTGGTATGGTTACTGTACTGGTAACTCCCCAAAAGAATCTGGATTGTGGTGAGGGAACAGAGAAAAATGCTCATTTAGGACCTGCACTTACCAAGGGGGTAGGCACCTGTATATCAAGGAGTAAACCTTCTGAGAATACAAACAGCTGGAGCTTGTTAAGGTAATTACACAGTGGAAAGCATAATGTACTGGGAACTCCTCAGAAGAATCTGATTTGTGATCAGGGGAGAGAGATAAAAGCTCATTTAGGAACGACATGAACATGCTGCGTAGGTTGCTGTTTATCAGTAAATATCTCCACTGAGATTAAGAAAGCAGTAGCTTAATAAATTAAGTACTTCCTGGTATGGTTACTGTACTGGTAACTCCCCAAAAGAATCGGGATTGTGGTGAGGGAACAGAGAATAACGCTCAGTTAGGACCTGCACTTACGAAGGGGGTAGGTTGCTGTATATCAGGGAGTAAAACTTCTGAGAATAAAAACAGCTGGAGCTTGTTAAGGTAATTACACAGGGGAAAGGATAATGTACTGGGAACTCCTCAGAAGAATCTGATTTGTGATGAAGGGAGAGAGATAAAAGCTCATTTAGGAACGACATGAACATGCTGCGTAGGTAGCTGTTTATCAGTAAATATCTCCACTGAGATTAAGAAAAGCAGTAGCTTAATAAATTAAGTACTTCCTGGTATGGTTACTCTACTGGTAACTCCCCAAAAGAATCTGCATTGTGGTGAGGGAAAAGAGAAAAAAGCTCATTTAGGACCTGCACTTACGAAGGGGGTAGGCAGCTGTATATCAGGGAGCAAACCTTCTGAGAATAAAAACAGCTGGACCTTGTTAAGGTAATTACACAGGGGAAAGGATAAAGTATTGGGATCTCCTCAGAAGAATCTGATTTGTGGTGAGGGGAGAGAGATTAAAGCTCATTTAGGAACGACATGAACATGTTGCGTAGGTAGCTGTTTATTAGTAAATATCTCCACTGAGATTTAGAAAAGCAGTAGCTTAATAAATTAAGTACTTCCTGGTATGCTTACTGTACTGGTAACTCCCCAAAAGAATCTGGATTGTGGTGAGGGAACAGAGAAAAAAGCTCATTTAGGACCTGCACTTACCAAGGGGGTAGGCACTTGTTTATCAGGGAGTAAACCTTCTGAGAATAAAAACAGCTGGAGCTTTTTAAGGTAATTACACACGGGAAAGGATAATGTACTGGGAACTCCTCAGAAGAATCTGATTTGTGGTGAGGGGAGAGAGATAAAAGCTCATTTAGGAACGACATGAACATGCTGCGTAGGTAGCTGTTTATCAGTAAATATCTCTACTGAGATTAAGAAAAACAGTAGCATAATAAATTCAGTACTTCTTGGTATGGTTACTGTACTGGTATCTCCCCAAAAGAATCTGGATTGTGGTGAGGGAACAGAGAAAAAAGCTCATTTAGGACCTGCACTTACGAAGGGGGTAGGCAGCTGAATATCAGGGAGTATCGCTTCTGAGAATAAAAACAGCTGGAGCTTGTTAAGGTAATTACACAGGGGAAAGGATAATGTACTGGGAACTCCTCAGAAGAATCTGATTTGTGGTGAAGGGAGAGAGATAAAAGCTCATTTAGGAACGACATGAACCTGCTGCATACGTAGCTTTTTATCAGTAAATATCTCCACTGAGATTAAGAAAAGCAGTAGCTTAATAAATTAAGTACTTCCTGGTATGGATACTGTACTGGTAACTCCCCAAAAGAATCTGGATTGTGGTGAGGGAACAGAGAAAAAAGCTCATTTAATAACGACATGAACATGCTGCGTAGGTAGCTGTTTATCAGTAAATATCTCCACTGAGATTAAGAAAAGAAGTAGCTTAAGAAATTAAGTACTTCCTGGTATGGTTACTGTACTGGTAACACCCCAAAAGAATCTGGATTGTTGTGAGGAAACAGAGAAAAAAGCTCATTTAGGACCTGCACTTACGAAGGGGGTAGACAGCTGTATATCAGGGAGTAAACCTTCTGAGAATAAAAACAGCTGGAGCTTGTTAAGGTAATTACACATGGGAAAGGATAATGTACTGGGAACTCCTCAGAAGAATCTGATTTGTGGTGAGGGGAGAGAGATAAAAGCTCATTTAGGAACGACATGAACATGCTGCATACGTAGCTGTTTATCAGTAAATATCTCCACTAAGATTAAGAAAAGCAGTAGCTTAATAAATTAAGTACTTCCTGGTATGGATACTGTACTGGTAACTCCCCAAAAGAATCTGGTTTGTGGTGAGGGAACAGAGAAAAAAGCTCATTTAGGAACGACATGAACATGCTGCGTAGGTAGCTG
Source organism: Perognathus longimembris pacificus (assembly GCF_023159225.1). NCBI lineage: Eukaryota > Metazoa > Chordata > Mammalia > Rodentia > Heteromyidae > Perognathus > Perognathus longimembris. The sequence continues at coordinate 49,557 of NW_025961078.1, forward strand.
TTTATCAGTAAATATCTCCACTGAGATTAAGAAAAGCAGTAGCTTAATAAATTAAGAACTTCCTGGTATGGTTACTGTACTGGTAACTCCCCAAAAGAATCTGGATGGTGGTGAGGGAACAGAGAAAAAAGCTCATTTAGGACCTGCACTTACGAAGGGGGTAGTCAGCTGTATATCAGGGAGTATCGCTTCTGAGAATAAAAACAGCTGGAGATTGTTAAGGTAATTA